>NC_142794.1:39681925-39820708 GCF_049724085.1 Artemia sp. Qi Xiang Cuo
GCCAAATTGCTTGTGAAAAAACCCGAATGAATGAATTGAAATAAAATTTCTAACGAGAAATGGTTGAAAAGTGTTCTTGGGGAGATGGGTTGATGGCAGAAGGATTTCTTAGAGCAGTTATAGTGTGATGGTGGGGAGCAAATTGCTAGCGAAAATCCCAAATGAAACCTGAGTGGATGACTTGAAAATAAAATTTTTAACGAGAAATGGATGAAAAGTGTTCTTGGGGAGATGGGTTGATGGCAGAAGGATGTCTTAGAGTAGTTATAGTGTGATAGTGGGGGGGGGGGATGAGTTGCTAGTGAAAACCCCGAGTGGATGACATGAAATAAAAATTTTTAACAATAAATCTCTGAAAAATTATTTTTGGGGGATGGGGTGATGTCAGCGGGGTGTCTTAGAGTAGCTATAGTGTGATAGTGGGGGGCGAATTGCTAGCGAAAAACCCGAGTGAATGACTTGAAAATAAAATTTTTAACGAGAAATGTCTGTAAAGTGTTCTTTGGGGAGATGGCTTGATGGCAGAAGGATTTCTTAGCGTAGCCATAGTGTAATAGTGGGGGGGGGGTGGAATTGCTAGCGAAAAACCCAAATGAATGACTTGAAATAAAATTTTTAACGAGAAATTGTTGAAAAGTGTTCTTGGGGAGATGGGTTGATGACAGAAGGATGTCTTAGAGTAGTTATAGTGTGATAGTGGGGGGGGGGGGGGAATTGCTAGCGAAAATCCCAAATGAAACCCGAGTGGATGACTTTAAAACAAAAATTTTAACGAGAAATGATTGAAAAGTGTTCTTGAGGAGATGGGTTGATGGCAGAAGGATGTCTTAGAGTATTTATAGTGTGATAGTGGTGGGCGAGTTGTTAGCAAAAAACCCGTGTGGATGAATTGAAACAGAAATTTTTGACAAGAAATCTCTGAAAAAATATTTTTTGGGGGATGGGGTGATGTCAGCGGGGTGTCTTAGAATAACTATATTGTGATAGTGGGGGGGGGGCGAATTGCTAGCAAAAAACACGAGTGGCTGACTTGAAAATAAAATTTTTAACGAGAAATGTCTGAAAAGTGTTCTTGGGGGAGATGGCTGGATGGCAGAAGGATTTCTTAGCGTAGTTATAGTGTGATATTGAGGGGGGCGAATTGCTAGCGAAAAACCCAAATGAATGAGTTGAAATAAATTTCTAACAAGAAATATCTGAAAAGTGGGGAGATGGCTTGATGGCAGAATGAAGTCTTAGCGTAGTTATAGTGTGATAGTGGGGGGGGGGGCGAATTGCTAGCGAAAAACCCAAATGAATAACTTGAAATGAAATTTTTAACGAGAAATGGTTGAAAAGTGTTCTTGGAAAGATGGGTTTATGGCAAAAGGGTGTCTTAGAGTAGTTATAGTGTGATAGTGGGGGGGGGGCAAATATCTAGCGAAAATCCTAAGTGAAACCCGAGTGGATGACTTGAAAATAAAATTTTTAACGAGAAATGGTTGAAGAGTGTTCTTGGGGAGATGGGTTGATGGCAGAAGGATATCTTAGAGTAGTGATAGTGTGATAGTGGGGGGGGGGGCGAGTTGCTAACAAAAAACCCGTGTGGATGACTTGAAATAAAAATTTTTAACAAGAAATCTCTAAAAAAATGTTTTTGGGGCGATGGGGTGATGTCAACAGGGTGTCTTAGAGTAGCTATAATGTGATAGTGGGGGGGGGGGTGAATTACTAGCGAAAAACCCGAGCGGATGACTTGAAAATAAAATTTTTGACGAGAAATATCTGAAAAGTGTTCTTGAAGGAGATGGCTTGATGGCAGAAGGATGTCTCAGCGTAGTTCTAGTGTGATATTGGGGGGGGGTGAATTGCTAGCGAAAAACCCAAATGAATGAGTTGAAATAAAATTTCTAAAGAGAAATGTCTGAAAAGTGTTCTTTGGGGAGATGGCTTGATGGCAGAAGGATGTCTTAGCGTAGTTATAATGTGATAGTGGGGGGGGGGAGCGAATTGCTAGCGAAAAACCCAAATGAATTACTTTAAATAAAAGTTTTAACGAGAAATGGTTGAAAAGTGTTCTTGGGATGATGGGTTGATGGCAGAAGGATGTCTTAGAGTAGTTATAGCGTGATAGTGGGGAGGGGGTCGAATTGCTAGCGAAAATCCCAAATGAAACCCGATTGGAAGACTTGAAAATAAAATATTTAACGAGAAATGGCTGAAAAGTGTTCTTGGGGAGATGGGTTGATGGCAGAACGAGGTCTTAGGGTAGTTATAGTGTGATAGTCGGGGGCGACTTGCTAGTGAAATACCCGTGTGGATGACTTGAAATAAAATTGTTTAACAAGATATATCTGAAAAAATATTTTGGGGGGGATGGTTGCTTTCAGCGGGGTGTCTTAGAGTAGCTATAATGTGATAGTGGGGGCGAATTGCAAGCGAAAAACCCGAGTGGATGACTTGAAAATAAAAATTTTTACGAGAAATATCTGAAAAGTGTTCTTGGGGGAGATGGCTTGATGGCAGAAGGATGTCTTAGCGCAGTTATAGTGTGATATTTGGGGGGTGAATTGCTAGCGAAAAGCCCAAATGAATGATTTGAAATAAAATTTTTAACGAGAAATGTCTGAAAAGTGTTCTTTGGGGAGTAAGCTTGATGGCATAAGGATTTCTTAGCGTAGTTATAGTGTGATAGTGGGGGGGGCGAATTGCTACCGAAAACCCTAAATGAATGACATGAAATAAAATTTTTATTGAGGAATGATTTCAAAGTGTTCTTGGGGAGATGGGTTGATGGCAGAAGGATGTCTTAGAGTAGTTATAGTGTGATAGTGGGGGGCGAATCGCTAGCGAAAATCCCAAATGAAACCCGAGTGGATGACTTGAAAATAAATTTTTACCGAGAAATGGTTGAAAAGTGTTCTTGGGGAGATGGGTTAATGGCAGAAGAATGTCTTAGAGTAGATATAGTGTGATAGTGGGGGGGGGGGCGAGTTGCTAGTGAAAAACCCGTGTGGATGACTTAAGATAAAAATTTTTTAACAAGAAATCTCTGAAAAAATATTTTTGGGGGGATTGGGTGATGTCAGCGGGGTGTCTTAGAGTAGCTATAGTGTGATAGTGGGGGGCGAATTGCTAGCGAAAAACCCAAGTGGATGACTTGAAAATAAAATTTTTAACAATAAATGTCTGAAAAGCGTTCTTGGGGGAGATGGCTTGATGGCAGAAGGATGTCTTAGCGTAGTTATAGTGTACCGTGAGTAAAATACGATGTATTTAAAATGCCAAAATAAAGTTTTTTCTTTCTAAAGATAATTACGACTTCCTATAATTAAGTTAAACCTAGTTTCAAAAATGAAAAGTCCTTAATCAGCAAAGAAAAAAACTGCAGTTAGCCTTAGACAAAGAGCAATAAAAAAGGTGCTACGCACAATATTTCTAAGGAAGTTTAAACGATAAGAACCGTGTGAACGTCTAAATCATCAAAAATATTTAAGACGTATTATTGGACGAAGGGTTCGCATCCTTGGGGCCACTCGAGCCAATTGTGAGCCAGTTCTCACCGCGCAGGACGAAAAAAACTACATTTGATAGTGGGGTAAAAGTGCTTTTGATATAAATTCTTAGAGTAGAATCAGGACCATTCAGATAGAATTATGTTTGCCATTCAAGCTTGGCAATTCTTTCATTGTTGTATCTCAGTCACCGTTATTGTCATTTGAGTGACCCACTGCTGTTCACCTAAATATGTAAGTTTCAATAAATCTATTGCTTTTTTAACTATGTTTATTTCATTTTATATGTCTGGATCTAGCCTAATAACAGATAATTAGTTCGCAAATCTCCAAGGTCGTTCCTTGGAGATTTGCGAGGAGAAGAGGTCACATTTATATGGCTACACATTTTATTGTCTCTCATTAATTGAGGGTGGTGTAGGCCTTGTTGGCACGATCTTTAGCGCTATAAGCGACGCTATCTGAGAACTTATAAGGTGTAAGTTCACAGCTTCAGGGTACGATATTAGATTTGACGCGGTCAATATTTATGACCACAATTAAGCCCAGTCCTCCCCTTTATAGCCACACATTCTTTACAGTCACACAAAAAAATTTCCATCGCTACAAATGGCGCAGCCAGAAATTGGAGGAATACTTGCGAACTAATTACGCTATAAACTTTGTAATTTGAATTTAATTAATAGAGAGATACAGACATATAAGAAAAGTGATTAGGCCTATAACAACTAAGCTACGACAGGAAACCCTTTAATAGCCTCCCCCAAAATAGGTTAAGTGAAAAAATAAATTTATTTTGAGTTGATTCAAACTCAAAAAAAAAAAATGTCGGACGACCTTAACGATTTATTAATAGTGCAGAAGTTGGTCGTGAAAAATATAGAAATAGCGAAGTCTATCCCGGAGTACAGTGGTCAATCAGATATTGACTAATTCAATATCCAATTGACCCAGTTTGTACAACTAACAAAAACAGAGCTAGAAGCGTTAGTCGACATGCTCCTACTACGATTAAAAGGCCAGGCCTTAACCTTTCTAAAACAGATTGAACATACCATAGGCAATAACGCCAACTTGCCAATAAATACAGTTGATAAATTGTTAAAAGCATTTAAAGATAGATTTATCGAAACCAGTTCCATAAATAAATTAAAGCACGGAACGGTGAGCTTTGACTTTTCACAAAATATAAGAGAATATCTTGAAAATATACGCATTTCTGTAGAGGCGAAATCCGGAAGTGGTTCAGGGCAACTGTATGAAAAAGTCATACTAAATACCTTTTTGCAAGGGGAGTGGTAATATCCAAAAATATTCAGACGTTGGATCTCGCAGTTCAGGAGGTAGAGCGATTGATAGAAGTCGACACGATGGTCGCAAATCACAGTAAAGCAAAAATAAATAGCCTAGGCGATTCAAATGCGAACATAAACTTCAAGAGCGATCAGGCGTCCCCCAATTTCTTTTCAAGGGATAACTCCCCAGTACCACAAAGAAATAAAACGCAAGAACCCGCTAGGCTGAAAACAGTACGTTTTCAGCCAGTCAAACAACCTAGTCATGAAAATAACTATACAATAATAAGATGCTATAATTGCAATCGACCTGGGCACATCGCGAGGGAGTGCCGTTATGTCCCCAATCGCATACCAAGAATTGATGTCGGTAGTACGCAAAATTACGGCAACCATTTGTTCGGAAGAACAAATTTTAGTGCCGGTGGTGCACTAGTCTATAGCCAGGGAAGATTGCGCCAATCAGTACCTTACAATGCGTACCAACAAAATTTGTATACCCCTCCTCCCAATAGACAAATTAATTACCGATTTGACAACCCAAATACTCACCAAAGCCAATATAATGCGAGAATGCTATATAGAAATCACGAAAATTTGCCGATGGGAAATGAAAATTTTGCAAGCCAACGGCATTGGCAGTCAGCGCCAGCAAGCGGCACTGACACAGGACATCCACGTTACCATAATAATACATGGCGAAGGCAGACAGACGTAAATCAATTAAATAAGCCCACGGAACATCAGACGTCCTAATATCTATTACAAGCATCGAAGCATGAAATAAATACCCATGGACAAGCGTAAAGCCTCTCAAAAATATGAATAAGACCCCGAGGGTTTCTGAACTATTGATTGCGTCGAAGGAGATAGTAATGGCATCTTGTAGTAATACTAATAAAAAATTACCTATATTTAATTATTTTTGTGTAGAAAATGTTTATTTCAAGGCTTTGATTGACTCTGGTGCAACGATTAGTATCATAAACTCTTGTGTATTTAATATGTTGCCTCTGCATATTAGGCGATAGCGGAACCCTAATAAACCCAATTTAACTAGTGTGACAGGGCATAAATTGGATGCAAAAGGTTCAATTTTCCTAAACATAAAAAGAGACAATAGGATCTTTACGACAAATTTTATAATATGCGATAACTTTCCATATGAAGCAATCATAGGCACAAATTTTTAAGGTCCAATAGAGTACTATTAGACGTAGCAAATGAGAGGCTTTTCTACCTGGCTAAGGTGGGGAAAGAAATTTCTACCTTAAGAAATCGTAACAGAGGATACGAAGGAAACATAACAGTAAACAAAATTTCTGACGGTATAATGTCGCAATCTTTTGAATCTCAGGTCTCGCAAAGAGGAAAAGTAATAATAAGAAACTTCTTAAATTATTTCGGAGGACATTGCAGAGATGAAGTAAATTTAAATAATAAAAGTATTGAATTTAAAAAGACAAAAATAGGAGATTTGCGACAATACAGGTCAAAAGAAATCAAGAAAATAGTGGAATTATGGAGAAACATAGTAACCTCCAATGTGACGCCACAGGAGACTGCAATGGCACAGCATAGCGCCAGTATGAATCTAATAAATCATGAAAATAAAGAGCAATATTATGGATTCGTGATAAGGAAAACAAAAGTCCCTCCCAAAACGATGCAAAAAATTCAAATATCACAGATGATTGAGCCAGTAGTTAGCAAATCCAAAATATGGTTTGCGACCCCATCTGAAATACCCGAAAATCTGTTATGTGAGGAACAGATTATATTATACCACGAAAATGATACAATTACAATTAAAAGGGGGACGTGTTTAGTTCAAATCCAGGTTTTAACGGAGAATGATTTAAATACATGGGAAAATTCTAAAAGAATTCTAGTTAACGGCATTAAAACTTCAAATAATAAATATCCTTTAACTAAATCGCAATTTTTAAACAAATTTAATATGGATCATATTACGGACTTTGAACTTAAGAAAAAATTATGCTAATTATCATGGAATTTGAAAGATGTGTTTCTGCATCCGAATATGACATCGGGCTTATACCATTTTATGAAAATTCAATCTTAACGATTTGTAATCCCGTAGCAAAAAAACCATATCGTATGCCATATAAGCACAAAGAATGGTTAAAAAATAAAATTCAGGAATTAGAAAAAATGAAATTATACGCCCAAGTATAAGTCCGTATAGTGCACCAGTGATATTAGTACCAAAGAAGGATGGTGATCTTAGACTTGTAGTAGACTATAGAGCCCTTAACAAACAATTAGTTAGCGATAAATTTCCTCTACCAAGAATAGATCAAATTCTTGACTCAATTTCAAGCAAAAACTATATTTTTACTTCTTTGGACCTTACCCAAGGCTACCACCAAGTGAAAATAGCCGAAAAGGATGTCCATAAAACTGCATTTTCAGCATCTGAATGTGGTTCATATGCATACTTAAGAGTACCATTTGGACTGAAAAAAAGTTCAAGCGCGCTATGTAGACCCCTATTGCACCTGTTAAGAGGATTAAAGAATATCATTCATTTTGTCGACGATGTCATATGCGTGGGGGAAAACACTGAACAACACTTAGCGACATTAGCTAAGGTGTTCGAGAAGTTAAGACAGGGCAAGTTAAAATGCCAGCCTGAGAAAGTAAATTTATTTCAACATAAAATAAATTTTTAGGAGTAGTAGTGACACAAGGAGAGATATCCCCAGACCCTGATAAAATAAAATGTGTCGAAAAGCTCAAACCCCCCAGAACTATGAAAGAATTAAGAGGAATTTTAGGTCTTACTGGCTACTTTAGAAAATTCGTACGCAATTACGCCCAAATTGCAAAATCCCTCACGGAATTAACTAAAGGGAACTCTCATAACGTTACCTGGTCCCAGGAAGCTCAAACTTCCCTAGATCGTCTCAAAAAGGCGCTCACTTCTGAAACAATTTTATCACTTCCTGATTTCGAAAACGGAGGATTTGTGGTCACGACCGATGCTAGTTCAAAAGGCATTGGGGCCATTCTTTCGCAAATAATTCCCATGGGAGACCCTGATCCTTTCCAAGGACCTTCTAATCAAAAAAATAGAAAAAGTTATATGCTATTCGAGTACAACCTTATCAAAGGGCGAAAGTAGTTATTCCGCCACAAACTTAGAATTATTATCTATAATCCACCATTTGGACAAATTTAGACACTATTTAATTGGTAGAAAATTTATACTACGATCAGACCATAAAAGCTTGCAGTACCTGCTCACATTTAAAAACCCCATGGGAATCCTAGCTAGATGCATTATGAAAATCCAAGACCTAGATTACGGATTTGAACATTTAAAAGGTAAACAAAACGCAGCTTGCGACTTTTTGAGTAGATACCAAGATAATATTCCGTTGGAAGCTGAAGAAAATGAAGTTAAAGCTATCAATGCTAAGAGCAAACATGGACGTAAGAAAAACACAGTCAAAGACACAGTAAAGGAAAATAAAGTTAACTATTATCTCTTGTCGTTAGAAAATATAATAAGAAAATAGACAACGGACAAAATGTGTTTGGCACTAATTAAATATATTGAATATGAGGATGCGTTACCGGTTAAATTCAAAACTCTTACAAAGGAGATAGCTCATCATTACTATGATACGAAGGAAGAGATACTGTGTAGAATCGTGACTGCTGAGACAAAAAGAAACCAAACTTCAATAAAAACCGTATTACCATAAAAATTAATACTGCCTCTACTTGAATATTTTCATTTATATGTAAGTGTAAATTTTAGAACAATGGAAACTTTCAATAAATTAAAACAGTATTTTTACGTGCTGTTAGAAATGACAAAACTTATAGAATTTGTAAGCACAATCGAAGCATGTAACTTGGGAAAAATCTCCCCATCTTATCCTAATCTTCCAATTGAACGGGTCCCGGTAGCAAAGTACCCCTTTGATATTATCTCATTTGACTTATACGAAACCAGCGGAGCATTGTCTGTTTCTAGCAGAGGCCATACTTGTATTTTCTCAGTTATAGACCATATTTCCGGATTTACTTTTGCAAAAGCATTAAAAAATCAAGGTGCTTATGCCACCAGTAAGGAGTTAGCGAAATTATTTTTACAATTTGGCGTTCCAAATAAGATTTTGAGTGACAACGGAGGCAATTTTATTTCAAAGGTAACAAAAGACTTAATGAGTTTTCTTAATATAGAGAAAATGGTGACAGCTCCGTACCACCCACAAGCTAATGGTAAAATAGAAAATAGGCATAAAATATTTTCGAACGTATTAAGTATTTATACAAAAGATAATAGGAACGACTGGGATCAATTCTTACCTTATTTAACTAACGTAATAAACACTGCTTACTCAGATACAACTAAAGATATTCCTTTTTATTTACTTTTTGGTTGTGACTTTAGAATCCGTCGTAAGAAGATTATTGAGTAGTGTTAGTCTCATAATAGCTCAGAAGATTACATATAAAGAATTGTAAATAGGATGAGGAAAACTTATAAAATAGTTAGGCAAGAGTTGGAAAAATTTAAAATAAACCAAGAGCTAAGAAACCAACCGAAAGTCAAGGGTAGTATAGATTTCAAAGTAAGAGACCGCGTCAACCTAAAGAACGAGGCGAAAACGGAAGGAAAAAAACTTTCCAACAAATATTCTGGACCGTACAGAATAGTCAAAAGGTACGATAACGATTATACTTTTAAAATGGAGAACCCCGATAGCGGAAGAACTTACAAGGCACATGTTAGCAGAATAAAAAGAGCCAAATTTCCGGAAAGATGGGTATCACATCCCTCCTCTACTGATTCGTCAGATTCGGAAAACGAGCCACCTAAATCAAGATTGGCATAGCTAAAACCCTTGAATTTTAAACAAGATTATTTTGAAGATGACAGTGATGAGGAAAACTTTGAAGAATTCTTAGCAATGAAAAATCTAGTTGTTCCTAAGCAAAAATCCCTAATACCAGGATTTTTTCCTGAAATAAAAACACCAAAAGATCCGAAAAGTTATTCATCGGCGAGCGCATGAGAGTTAGATTATACAATATCTCCAAAAACCCAATTTTTCCCAGATAGAATTTTGACCCCATGTCCCCCAAAAAGATTTCCAGACGATATGGTTTCCCCTGCAACACCAATAGAAAGGCCCCTGTCTTTACAAGAAGAATTAAACAGAGCTGTAGAAAACCCCGGTATTACTGTAAAGAAAACTCCCCCAAAGATTCAACTAAAACAAACCTGCGAGAAGCTATGGATTTAATAAATTTTCGCATAAAAACGAGTCAAATTACATTGCCCAAGAAAAAAACTCCCAAGGATGACCAGCAAGGACAATATTATTCTATAACTGTGTCCGAGTTCAAGCCTAAACAGTATATTTCACGGAGGAAAAGCTCAGTGCAAAAAATGCCCCATCCCCTCGAGGACATGGCCTTCAAGAAGTTAAGGAACCCCGTGAAAACTGTTGATTCCTCCCAAAGCTCTCAAGAATCTTTCAAATCCCCCGAGTTGAGAACTCAAGGCGAGGACTTAGAGAATAAACCTTCTACTTACAGAGGAGTAGAAATTTACGAAGGAAGGGCAGGTGATACCGCAAAAAGTGCCACCTCTAAAAGTTCTAATCCGGATTCGTCGGAAACTAGTTCTGAAGAGTCTGACGGCGAATCAGACCATATAGTAGCTAAAGAAATAGAAAAATCAAGACCGACCTCAGCAGCCGCACACGCTAAACAAACGAGATTAAAAGGGCAAGAATTTTTGAAAAAACAATACAAAAAGTTTGACCTTATTTCGCTAGAAAAACCGAAAAAGAAAAAACCGCAAGAAACAGAGGATAAAATATCGACACAGTCAGGCAGAACGGTTAAAAAAGCTGACAGATGGAAATATCCCTAATTAATGTAAAGACAAATTTCAAATCCCTTATAAAAATCAAATTGTGATCCACCATAATAAATTTAACAGTGTGCAAGTAAAGTTAACCAAGTCAATATTAATGAAAAAAATATAATACAAGTGATGTCAAAACGTCGGCGATCAGGGAGAAAGGCCCAAGGTGGGAAGCTCGTGGTCGACCGATGGTGACAGATAGTGTTTTAAGTCCTATGTGGCACATTCTGCCTACTAGGTAGGCAGATGGCAGACCTTATGAAAATCAACTATACCCCCATAAATGTGAATTAATCAGTTGGATAACCTTTAATGTACCCAGTTATCGAGATCAAGAACCAATTTCTGGTTGAACATACTTTTGGCCGTATGTTTCGTATTCGCAACTTCCCTGATCATAAGAACCCTATTGACGTTTAATTACGGAAAAATCCTGAGACTACGAAGACGAAAACCAAGAGAAGAACACGGGGAAACAGCTGAAATGCAGAGGTTAAACCCGGAACCCCATGAGAACGTCTAAGCCAAGAAGTAGGGAAGACATTAGAAAACAAGTTGGTATAGAGGTCTCCACTCATCCTTGCTATCTCTTGTTCCCTCATTGTAGTATCGTTTACGTAAAACCGTGTGGTTATGACGCTGCAACATGCGTTTCTTAAACAGCACGGACGTGCGTGAACAATGCAGGCATGAAATATGTTGTAAAATTAGACCTCAAAATTAACCATGTAGCATAAACTCTGTTTAAAAGATTATTTTAAATCTAATGTAAAATTAACTAAGTGTTGAAATAAGTTAAAATAAAGTATATGTAGTAATGTATATTAGAAAGCATAATAACAGACCACACTCAAAGTTAAAGAATTAATCTTTTATATCGTCGTTAGGCTATAACAACTTAGACGAAACTTCTATGTATTGAATTTCCCAATGGGAACTTTACTTATATATTTTAACCAACACGATAAAAACTTCGTTTTGTGTACTAATATTAGTGTATTTATTTAACTCTGTCTTGTAGCGTAAAAATCCATGTACCCAGTCGATACATGACCTATTTGTTTCATGACTACTCATTTTAAAGAACGTGTGATTCTGCCGAGTTATTTTATTTCAGGAATTGGAACGTCATATCAGAAACTAATCAGAACAATGCATAGACTAGTGTAAGCATAGCCCAGTAGCACCTATTTTCATCACATCTTGACCAACGAAGAGTATTCACCATAAACCCCAAGAAACTCTCGACCCAACTTCGCCTATGAAAATTACGGATACCCTTTGATCAAGGAAACGATGATCGTTTGACGAAGAATAATTTTCCTCAATCACAAATCATATTATGTATCAGGTAACAAATCTCAGTATCCTGTGCTTTATCGAACTAAAAACATAACAATCCTGAGAATCTCATTATCTAGCATAAGATGTAAATGAATACATCATACCTGACAATAATATCGATGAACCCAATTCAGAAGACTTTCTACATGTCGACGATTCACACGTTAAATCCCCTTCGACCCTTTCTCCATTACAAGATTACAGAGACATTAGAGATATTACCGTTAATGTTACGAGATAAGTTTTGAAATATGGACTTGGAAACCAACCATTGAATCATAGAAACCAAAATAATCCCAATGAATAACCCCTGTGTGACAATATACTCCTCCCAAAAGTTAAAGACAATATGTTGAAGGAGTTACTAAAGTTTGATGTTGACCCATTCCAAATTCAAACATCATTTTCCAAATGATTTATCAAGGAGTCCCCATAAAAGCTAATGGATACAAGCCATGCACGAACAATTTTATAAACTAAAATCTCTAAGTGCGTGAAGGAACAATTTTACACGAGAAACACATTCTCTATGTAATTAAAAACAACCCCAGAGTGAAATACTATGGGATAGTCAACCCTTCTGTCATCAACGCATTCCCAGTGCTCAAACCCTTAACAATAAGGCACCCTACGAACTATACAAAAACAATAGGTGAGAATGAACTCTAATAGCAAAATTCCACACACCTGTAACCAAAAGTATCATTTCCAGTTTGATAATTGGAGATATCAATTCGTCCAAGATGAACGTAACCACACTCGAACTAATCTGTGAGGAAACTACATATAAATGTTTTAAAACTTTTTTTCAACAATACGATACTAGTGAAGAACCATAATTCGCAACAGGAGGAGCGAGTACGTAAAGAGACAAGTATAGTGGTAAAATAGGTGTAAACTCGTATCTGACAACTTAACAATTTTGATAATTTAATGTTGATATTACATAACAAACAGTCCAAGTGAAATTGTTTTTGTCACCACTGAAAATGGTAAACATAATATTGTGTGTTATAAATCATTCATGTATGTACCGCTTGATATTCAAGTAGAATTAGGTGTAGTATGATAATGTTATTCATTTAATGTAGATAGAAAGTAGTATGCCATATAGAAAGCAAAATAAAAAAAGCCTTGTAAAAAGTGAATTCAAAAAAATCTAATGTGAAGGTAGAATAGCCCCAACCTTGTTGGAAATGTAAAAGTAATCAGTGTTAGGTGTAGGAAAATTTTTTTTAGTATAGTAGCTAGCCTAGAACCATGAATAATCCTAGTCCGTTATCTTAATTTTAGATAGGAATATGGAATAAAACAGGAAAAACAATAGAGAAAATTTTTAGCACTCTTGATTAACCAAGAACATAAATATAAAATAATTATGTAGAAGAAACAGTTAATAAACGGCGAACATTTTAAAAGACCAAAGGCAAGCAAGTATTAATGAAGGGTCGTCATTAATTGATGGGAAGGGTAATATATACCGTGAGTAAAATGCGATGTATTTAAAATACCAAAATAAAGTTCCTTCTTTCTAAAGATAATTCCGACTTCCTATAATTAAGTTAAACCTAGTTTCAAAAATGAAAAGTCCTTAAACAGCAAAGAAAAAAACTGCAGTTAGCCTCAGACAAAACGCAATAAAAAAGGTGCTACGCACAATATTTCTAAGGAAGTTTAAACGATAAGAACCGTGTGAACGTCTAAATCATCAAAAATATTTAAGACGTATTATTGGACGAAAGGTTTGCATCATGGGGCCACTCGAGCCAATTGTGAGCCAGTTCTCACAGCGCAGGACGAAAAAAACTACATTTGATAGTGGGGTAAAAGTGCTTTTGATATAGATTCGTAAAGTAGAATCAGGACCATTCAGATAGAATTATGTTTGCCATTCAAGCTTGGCAATTCTTTCATTGTTGTATCTCAGTCACCGTTATTGTCATTTGAGTGACCCACTGCTGTTCACCTAAATATGTAAGTTTCAATAAGTCTATTGTTTTTTACCTGTGTTTATTTCATTTTATATGTCTGGATCTAGCCTAATAACAGATAATTAGTTCGCAAATCTCCAAGGATGTTCCCAGGGAATTTGATCTCCAGATAGCTCGAGGAGAAGAGGTCACATTTATATGGCTACATATTTTATTGTCTCTCATTAATTGAGGATGGCGTAGGCCTTGTTGGCACGATCTTTAGTGCTATAAGCGGCGCTATCGGAAAACTTATAAGGTGTAAGTTCACAGCTTCAGGGTACGATATTAGATTTGACACGGTCAATATTTATGACCACTATTAAGCCCAGTCCTCCCCTTTATAGCCACACATTCTTTACAGTCACACAAAGCAATTTCCATCGCTACAATAGTGTGATATTGGGGGGTGAATTGTAAGCGAAAAACCCAAATGAATGATTTGAAATAAAATTTTTAACGAGAAATGTCTGAAAAAGTGTTCTTTGGGAGATGCGTTGATGTCACCAGGGTGTCTTAGAGTACCTATAGTCTCTACTGTGGGTCGAATTGCTTACAAAAAACCCGAATGAATGAGTTGAAATAAAATTTTTAACGAGAAATGCCTAAAAAGTGTTTTTGGGGAGATGGATTAATGTCAGCGGGGTGTCTTAGAGTAGCTAGAGTCTCTACTGTGGGTCGAATCGCCTGCAAAAAACCCGAATGAATGAGTTGAAATAAAATTTTTAACGAGAAATGCCTGAAAAGTGTTTTTGGGGAGATGGATTAATGTCAGCGGGGTGTCTTAGAGTAGCTATAGTGCTCTACTGTGGGCCAAATTGCTTGCAAGAAACACCCGTGTGGATGACTTGAAATAAAATTTTTAACGAGAAATGTCTGAAACGTGTTCTTGGGGAGATGGGTTGATGGTAGTAGGATGTCTTAGAGTAGTTATAGTGTGATAGGGGAGGGGGTGATTTGCTAGCGAAAAACCCGAGTGGATGACATGAAATAAAATTCATTAACAAGAAATCTCTGAAAACAAATTTGTTGGGGGGATGGGAGGATGTCAGCGGGGTGTTTTAGAGTAGCTATAGTGTGATAGTTTAGGGGGCGTATTGCTTACAAAATACCCGAGTGGATGAATTGAAATAAAAATTTTAACGAGAAATGGATGAAAAGTATTCTTGGGGAGATGGGTTGATGGCGGAAGGATGTCTTTTTGCTGTTATAGTGCTGTACTGTTGCACGAATTGCTTGCAAAAAACCCAAATGAATGACTTGAAATAAAAAATTTTAACATGAAATCTCTGAAAAAATGTTTTTGGGGGGATGGGGTGAAGGTAGCGCGGTGTCTTAGAGTACTTATAGTGCTGTACTTTGGGCTGAATTGCTTGCAAAATAACCCAAATGAATAAGTTGAAATAAAAATTTTAACTAGAAATTGCTAAAAAGTGTTTTGGGGGAGATGAGGAGATGACAGAGGGGTCTCTTAGCGTAGTTATAGTGTGATAGTGTGGGGGGGGGGGGGCAATTGCTAGCCTAAAATCTGAGCTAATAGGGGTTTATGACTGTAAACTCTAGTTTTTTGTAGAAAAATTATGGAAAATACAATTCTCTGGTTCATATGTGAAACTTAAGTCCATTTTTGGATCGAATTATAAAACTATTTCTGTAAAATCTGAGCTAATAAGGGTTTTTGATCTCTAGTTTTTTTTGTAAGAAAATTATAGAAAATACAATTCGCTGGCTCATAGGTGAAACTTAAGTCCGGTTATGGATCGAAAAATAGACTATTTCTGCAAAATCTGAGCTAATAAGGGTTTACGACCGTAAACTCTAGTTTTTTTAAGAAAATTATGGAAAATATAATTCTCTGGTTCAAATGTGAAACTTAAGTCCATTTTTCGGATACATGGAAAAAGTTGACAAAATCTAATTACCAGAAAGAATAAATTCATTTTCAAAGTTTTTTCGGATACATCATATAAGATAGAGAAGAGCGAATCGATTAGAAGAGCGATAGATTAGAGAAAGAGCGAATCATGGGGAATCTAGTGTTTATGGAAAAACGTTTGATTCTAGATGAAGATTTTCTAGAGCTGTCTATTTTATGGAAGATACTTTCTAAGGGAATGCTTGTCGATATAATGAAAACTGATTCTCCATCATTAGACTATTGCATGAAGCTTTTACGTTGTGGTCCAAATGCATTTACACAATTTATTGATATATTAATCACGACAAGGCAAAATAATATTGTGGATATGCTTTTAAACACTAGTTTAGAAATTTAGGACTTTTTTTCATGAGAAAGATGGTGTTCAGTGATGATTGGTTACCCCCTAATGTCAAGATTGACATAAAGTTGCAAATAATACCAAAGACGAAAAGCATATTGACCCTGTTGATGACACACCAGTAAAAATTGTGTATGACTCAAAATGGAATAATGATTGTTCTACTGATTACGAACTAAGAGATGACAAAAGCTACAATATCAAGAGAGAAAATAGTGTAAAATTTTATGGAACAGATTCAAAATGTCCAAAAGTTGATCATTGATATTAATAATGTGTCATAATATATTTTTGTATTAATATTCTACATAGCATTATTTCATTAAAAATATATTATGCATTACATTGTCATGTGTTCATTATTTTTAGAGTATGCTACCATATCAAACGTTTAGAATTTCTATTAAAACATCGAAGATGTTAGAAAAGGAACGTGCATACATCTATTGTCAGACACATAGGGTAACATGGACAAAATCTAGGTATCAGAATGAATAAATTCTTTATCAACATCCGTTGTTGGATATGTCATTATATCATTATGAAAAATTGTAAGTAAGTAAGTAAGTAAGTAACAAACTCTTTCTTGAATTCACCTCTTTGATACACAATACAGAAATTTAATTCAGGAAATTATAAAAAAAATTAACAAATTCTTTATTGACATTCATTATCTATTGAAGTCGCTTCCTAGACAGACAATACAGCAATTTCACAAAATTTAAGTATATGAGTGATTAAATTCTGTATCAACATCCATTTCTCGGATGCCTAGGAAAAAGTTGACAAAATCTAAGTGTTAGACTGAATACATATTTTTATCAACATCTTTTAACAGATATATTGGATAAAATTGACAGAATCTAAGTGTCAGAGTAAATAAATTTTTTTATCAACATCCCTTAAATGCATTATCAACATAAAATGTCAGATACATCGGATAAAATTGACAAAATCTAAGTATCAGAAAGAATAAATTCGTTTTCAAAGTTTTTATCGGATACATCAGATAACAGTCATAAAATCCAAGTTCAATTCATTTTGACTTCATGCCTCGTTACGTTGAATTTAGGTTAGACCGGTTAAACATGACACTACACCGCTCAGACACACAGTCATAGCGAGAGAGAAATTTTCGCGCAAAGGGTTAAGTGAGTGCACGTAACCTCGTCTAAATTAACCTCAAAAAATGAAATAAAGCTATGTCGACTTTGCATGTCTTTCTCACTATGTATGCGCCGTCGCCGTGTAAACTCCATGTCTTTCTCGGTTTCTTGTGTCTAAATCTACGTATTTGTATGTGTTTTTATGTCTCACACTCTTTTTGCCTGTGTGTCTGGACGGGTGTTTGCGTATTCCAGTTTATGTCTGGCAACTCTAAGTGAACTTAAATTAACTCAACTTTTTGAATATCTCTCTCACTATGACTGTGTGTGTGATCGGGTGTAGTGCCATCTATAACCGGTCTAACCTAAATTCAACGTAACGAGGCATGAAGTCAAAATGAATTGAACTTGGATTTTATGACTGTTATCTGATGTATCCGATAAAAACTTTGAAAACAAATTAATTCTTTATCATACTTAGTTTTTGTCAATTTTATCCGATGTATCTGACATTTGATGTTGATAATGCATTTAAGGGATGTAGATAAAAAAAAACATTATTCACTTTGACACTTAGATTCTGTCAATTTTATCAGATGCATCTGACAAAAAATGTTGATAAAAAAAAGTTATTAACTCTAACACTTAGATTTTGTCAACTTTTTCCTATACATCCGAGAAATGGATGTTGATATAGAATTTAATCACTCTTATACTTAGATTTTGCGAAATTGCTGTATTGTCTGTCTAGGAAGCGACTTCAATCGATAATGAATGTTAATAAGAAAATTGTTCAATTTTTTTTTCATACTTTCCTGAACTAAATTTCCGTATTGTGTATCCAAGAGGTGAATTCAAGAAAGAGTTTGTTACTTACTTACTTACTTACTTACTTAAAATTTTTCCATAATGATATAATGGCATATCCAACAATAAATGTTGATTGAGTATTTATTCATTCTGATGCCTAGATTTCGTCAATGTTATCCCATGTGTCTGACAATATATGTATGCAAATTCCTTTTTTTACATCTCTGATGTTTTAATAGCCATTCTAAACGTTTGATATGCTAGCTTACTCTAAAAATAATGAACAAAAAACAATGTAATACACAATATATTTTTAATGAAATAATGCTATGTAGAATATTAATACAAAAATACAATATGATACATTATTAATATCAATGATCAATTTTGGACATTTTAAAAATGTTCCATAAAATAGTTCACCATGTTCTCTTTTGATATTGTAGCTATTGTCTTCTCTTAGTTCGTAATCAGTAGAATAATCATTATTCCATTTTGAGTCATACACAATTTTTACTGGTGTGTCAACAACAGGCTCAATATGCTTTTCGTCTTTGGTATTATTTACAACTTTATGTCAATCTTGACATTCGGGGGTAACCAATCATCATTTAACATCATCTTTCTCATGAAAAAAAAGTCTTAAATTTTTAAACTAGTGTTTAAAAGCATATCCACAATATCATTTTGCCGTGTCGTGATTAATATATCAATAAATTGTGTAAATACATTTGGACCACAACGTAGAAGCTTCATGCAATAGTCTAATGATGGAAAATCAGTTTTCATAATATCGAAAAGCATTCTCTGAGAAAGTATCTTCTTTTGAATAGACAGCTCTAGAAAATCATCATCTAGAATCAAATGTTTTTCCATAAACACTAGATTCCCCATGATCCGCTCTTTCTCGAATCTATCCATTTTTTAGAGTCCTAACACTCTCACAATCAACTTCAGACTAACCAGAATTTTTTCTACTCTAAAAATATACGCTAGTCTGCTATAGAAAGAAAAACCGGTCTAACCTAAATTCAACGTAGCATGGCATGAAGCCAAAACAAATAGAACTTGGATTTTATGACTGTTATCTGATGCATCCGATAAAAACTTTGAAAATAAATTTATTCTTTCTGGTACTTACATTTTGTCAACTTTTTCCTATGTATCCAAGAAATGGATGTTGATATAGAATTTAATCACTCTTATACTTAGATTTTCTGAAATTCTTGTATTGTCTGTCTAGGAAGTGACTTCAATCGATAATGAATGTTACTAAAGAATTTGTTCAATTTTTCATAATTTCCTGAATTAAATTTCTGTATTTTGTCTCCAAGAGGTGAATTCAAGATGTTCAAAAACTTTAAAGTTAAGTTTTACCATTTTTGACCTGATGCCTTAAACTAGGTATCCTTTTCCCAGACTACACTCCCTTTCTATGATGAACAACTAAAATGTTCAAAAAACCTAAAAGTTAAGGTATACCATTTTCGACGTGATATCTTAAACTAGGTAAGGTATCCTTTTCCCAGCCTACACTGCCTTTCTATGATGAACAACTAAAATAATAAAAAAAACTTCAAAGTTAAGTTTTACCATTTTCGACCTGATATCTTAAACTAGGTATCCTTTTCCCAGACTACACTGCATTTCTATGATGAACAACTAAAATGTGGAAAAAACTTTAAAGTTAAGTTTTACGATTTTCGACCTGATATCTTAAACTATGTATCCTTTTCCCCGACTACACTGCCTTTCTATGATGATCAACTAAAATGTTCAAAAGACTTAAAAGTTAAGGTTTACCATTTTCGACGTGATATCTTAAACTAGGTAAGGTATCCTTTTTCCCAGACTACACTGCCTTTCTACGATTAACAACTAAAATGTTCAAAAAACTTTAAAGTTAAGTTTTACCATTTTTGACCTGATATCTTAAAATATGTATCCTTTCCCAGACTACACTGCCAGTCTATGATAAACAACTAAAATGTTCAAAAAACCTTAAAGTTAAGTTTTACCATTTTTGACCTGATATCTTAAACTAGGTATCCTTTTCCCAGACTACACTGCCTTTCTATGATGAACAACTAAAATATTCAAAAAACTTTAAAGTTAAGTTTTACCATTTTCAACTTGATATCTGAAACTAGGTATCCTTTTCCCAGACTGCACTGCCTTTCTATGATGAACAACTAAAATGTTCAAAAAACTTTAAAGTTAAGTTTTACCCATTTCCGCCCTGATATCTTAAACTAGGTTTCTTTTTCCCAGACTACACTGCCTTCCTATGATGAACAACTAAAATATTCAAAATAGTTTATTTTTCGATCCAAAACTGGACTTAAGTTTCACCTATGAGCCATTGAATTGTATTTTCCATAATTTTCTAACAAAAAAAATAGAGTTTATGGTCAAAAACCCTTATTAGCTCAGATTTTACGGATATAGTTTTATTTTTCGATCCGAAAATGGACTTGAGTTTCACATTTGAACCAGAGAATTGTATTTTCCATAATTTTCTTACAAAAAAAAAATTTCCGGTCATAAAATCTTATAATCTCAGATTTTACAGAAATAGTTTATTTTTCGATCCATAACTGGACTTAAATTTCACCTGTGAGCCAACAAACTGTATTTTCCATGATTTTCTTACAAAAAAAATAGAATTTATGGTCAAAAACCCTTATTAGCTCAGATTTTACAGAAATAGTTTTATTTTTCGATCCAAAAATGGACTTAAGTTTCACATTTGAACCAGAGAATTGTATTTTCCATAATTTTCTTACAAAAAACTAGAGTTTACGGTTATAAACCCTTATTAGCTCAGATTTAAGGCTAGCGATTCGCCCCCCACTATGGCACTATAACTACGCTAAGACACCCTTCTGTCATCACCCCATTCCCCCAAAACATTTTTCAGCCATTTCTAGTTAAAATTTTTATTTCAACTCATTCATTCGGATTTTTTTGCAAGTAATTCGGCCCACAGTACAGCATTATAAGTACTCTAAGACGCCCCGCTATCAATTACCCATCCCCCAAAAAAACATTTTTTCAGAGATTTCTTGTTAAAATTTTTTATTTCAAGTCATTCATTTGGGTTTTTCGCAAGCAATTTGTGCAACAGTACAGCAATATAACAACTCTAAGACATCCTTCTACCATCAACCTATCGCCCCAAGAACACCTTTCAGACATTTCTCGTTAAAAATTTTATTTCAAGTCATCTAGTCGGGTTTTCTTGTAAGCAATACGCCCCCCAAAATATCACACTATAGCTACTCTGAGACACCCCGCTGTAATCACCCCATCCCCCAAAAAAATATTTTTTCGTAGATTTTGTGTTAAAAAAATTTATTTCAAGCCATCCACTCGGGGTTTTCACTAGCAATTCACCCCCCCCCATTATCACAATAACTACTCTAAGACATCGTTCTACCATCAACCCATCTCCCCAAGAACACTTTTCAGACATTTCTTGTTAAAAATTTTATTTCAAGTCATCCACTCGGGTTTTTTGCTAGCAAATCGCCCCTCACTATCAAATTATACAAACTTTAAGACACCCTTCTGCCAGCAACCCAACTCCCCAAGAACACTTTTCAGAAATTTCTCGTTAAAAATTTTATTTTCAATTCATCCACTCGGGTTTTTTCGCAAGCAATTCGACCCACAGTAGAGCACTATAGCTACTCTAAGACACCCGGCTGACATCAATCCATCTCCCCAAAAACACTCTTCAGACATTTCTCGTTAAAAATTTTATTTCAACTCATTCATTCGGGTTTTTCACAAGCAATTTGGCCCACAGTAGAGCACTATAGCTACTCTAAGACACCCCGCTGGCATCAACCCATCTCCCCAAGAACACTTTTCAGACATTCCTCGTTAAAAATTTTATTTCAACTTATTCATTTGGGTTTTTCGCTAGCAATTCGCCCCCCTATATCACACTATAACTACGCTATGACATCCTTCTGCCATCAAACCATCTCCCCCAAGAACACTTTTCAGACATTTCTCGCTAAAAATTTTATTTTCAAGTCATCCACTCGGGCTTTTCGCAAGCAATTCGCCCCCCCCCCACTATCACATTATAGCTACTCTAAGACACCCCGCTGACATCACCCAACCCCTCAAAAATATTTTTTCAGAGATTTATTTTTTTTTTATTTATTTCAAGTCATCCATATGGGTTTTTCGCGAGCAACTCGCCCCCCACTATCACACAATAACTACTCCAAGACATCCTTCTGCCATCAACCCATCTCTCCAAGAACACTTTTCAACCATTTCTCGTTAAGAATTTGATTTTCAAATCATCCACTCGGGTTTCATTTGGGATTTTCGCTAGCAATTCACCCCCCACTATCACACTTTAACTACTCTAAGACATCCTTCTGCCATCAACCCATCTCCCCAAGAACACTTTTCAACCATTTCTCGTTAAAAATTTTATTTCAACTCATTCATTCGGGTTTTTTCGCAAGCAATTTGGCACACAGTACAGCACTATAAGTACTCTAAGACACCCCGCTAACTTCACCCCATCACTTGTGTATTATACAGAACATATCGAAGAAGTAAAGCTATCCGTTATCAAAATTCTTTTCTTGTCATCTACATCTCTCTTAGTATCAACTTTTTAGTATACTATAACGTTAAACTCTATTTTAAATTGACAACACTTTTCAAACACCACTTGTGTATTATACAGTACAATTCGAACTAGTAAAGCTAGGTCAAGTCATAAGACCATTTTATCATCGTTAACCATTTCCATAGATTGATATTCTTCCAAATTTATAATAAATAAGCAATGAATTAACAACCCCGAGGGGTTACCTTAACTGATAATCAGCAATTTGCAAATACTATACCCTTTTATCTCCACCTTCATACGATCCAATTCGCAAATGCTTTCTAGCTCTTTTTTTCCCTATTATTCAATTAATATCGTTCTTATAGTCCAATTCACAAATGCTAAACCGTTTTTTCTCCACCTTCATACGATCCAATTCGCAAATGCTATCTACCGACACATTCATAACAAGCTATTCTTGAGTTAAGGCAATTGTCCAAAAAATCAGAAAAACCAGTCTGATAACACATACTCCAAATAAATGGAACAGTGGATAATGCATGGGTGATAGACAGCTTTTCCTACAAAATCATTCCTAAATAAGCAATTTGACAATTTCTAGTTTTCGATCTAAAAAAAATAGATAAATAAAACATGTTATGATGAAAGTGCTTCAAAAACCAGTCTGGTTGTATTATACAATCTCAAATAAACTCTAAAAACGTGTTTGACTACTTTATAGGTATAAAAGGATTGGTTGCTTTTTACAATGTGCACGTGAAACTGTACTGTATATTCTTGTAGGCGTGAATGTATGGTTGAATGTATGGTTGAGAGTACTAGAGATAGGTTACTACTCTTATAAGGAGCGGATCCAGGATTTTTTTAGGGGGGCGCAAAATAGATTGATCCAATAAACTTGCGCTAGGAACAAGTTTAATTAACGCAAACGTGCGTTAATTAGGTAAATTAAACTACTTTAGACTATCTTAGGGGGAAGGGGCACCCCCTCGCCACCCCTGGATCCGCCGCTGGACCTTATATATGTCAAAATCCAAAACCTAATAATCATTGCTATCATTTTCAATTTGTTTGGTTCGTTTTACTTCGGCCTGTTTTTCATCATTATGAAATACATATCGCCGAACCTTTGTTTTTTTAAACAAAGGTATAGTAGATTTGCTTGGTTCGTTTTACCTCGGCGTGTCTTTCATCAATATGAAACACATATCGCCAAACCTTTTTTTTAAGCAAAGTTATGGTAAGCTTATGCATGTCAAAATCTAAAACCCAGTCATGATGGCTATCATTATCAATTTTGACAAGTTTTGATTCTCACTGTCCAGGTTGATTTTCATTGACTCGCTAGTAGAAGGGGGGGTACCAGCACGATCCCTCACCCCTGCTGCCACCTACAACTTTTTTGCACCCCAAATATGGGCATAGAGTCTCTAGAGAGAACATGTGGTTAATGGGGTCAATGACCTCTTTCTCCATGGTCTCTTTCTCCAGGTGTGTTTTTGGCACGCTCTCAGCGAATGTTATGATCTAGGAAAGAGTATTTGTTGTTGTTTCCGAGGCAAATGTCAAGGTCAATGTTGTTTGTTGTTGTAAGTGCACGTTCCGAGGCAAATGTTATGAGTTTCCAGGAAACAGTTAGATCACGTGTTTCCTTCTCAGCCAATCAGAGGGCTTGCTTATATAGTAGCGGCGGAGTGATAATAAAGAAAGGATTTTTGCTATAGTTTTATTAGTCTCTGAATAGTTTTCAAAGGAGTGAGAAGAACAGTTTTGACTTTACTCATTTGGATATATATTTGAGTCGATGGCGAGTGGACTGTTTATCCTATTAGAAGTTGATAGTGGAGTTGATGGTAATAATACAAGAGCACCAAACACTGCGGTAGCAATTACGAAAGGATCGCGGCTTCTTCTGGAATGGGAAGAAGTATATGCAAGACATGTGATATCTTTGAGAAAATTTAAAATGGCAGATCAATTATGTTTCACCACAAAAGTTGATACAGCACATGTGAATAGACTTCAATGTGCTTTAAGTGCATTAGTGAAATATATCGACGACAATAAACTGTATCGCTAATTGTACATGCTTAGTATTATTGTTGTTGTTATAATTATTCAATAAAATTGTTTCGAAATCGAAAATGTTCCCATTCTCTTCTGGATAGGACTAACGAATCTGGATCAGTCTAGAATCAGCAGTCAGAGCGAAATGATTGAATAATTAATAAATTTTAGAAATAAAGAATTGGATCAAATCTAGTGTTTATGGAAAAACTTTTGATTTTGGATGATGATTTTCTCGAGTCATCTCTCCAACGCAGGATATTCTCTCAGGGAACACTTGACAATATAATGAAAACTGATTCTCCCCCATTGGACTATTGTATGAAACTTTTAAAATGTTATTCAAATGATTATACTCAATTTATTGATGTATTAATTGGAACAAAGCAGAATCATATTGTGGATATACTTTTGAAAACAATGCCAATGGAGTCGATCTAGATGGCCCGTCCTTCGAAAGAGGTAGTGTCACAGAGTTACTCCTCTCCCCTTTGAATTTATCCAGCGAAGATGATCAGTTTCGTTTTAGTTGTGAGAGAGTTGACATCGGAAACTAAAAATGTTCTATATATGTCCATTGTGCATGTACACTCTTGGCAGTTGGACTCAATATGAGAATCGTACAATTATTGCCGACTATATTGAAAAGTGTAAATTATGTAATACCTGCAAATTACATTGAGGCTATGCAGTACAAAATAAAAGATGTAATTAATGTCTTGAAGAGGTATGTGACTCTCACCCAAGAAGGCACCTATGTTCCAATTGTCACCATTATAAAAATGATAAGCGGGATAATTCCTACCCCACTATGATTGGAAAGAGTGCTACACGTGATGTTAGTTTATTGATACGAGATTGGTATCTTCGTGGATTTAAATTATTCTGGGAAGAGGAATCTGGTATAAGATTCAACTGTTGGGGTAACCAGATAATTTGGCTTCTACGTCATCATTGTGAAGACACTGCCTACTAAGACTATAAACCTAGAGATTTTTATTTGGCAGTTACCGAATGTGATTCACCACTTGAAAACACTCTATGTGATTTTACTTCAAATAGACGGACTGAAACTCGTAAATTTCATAATATGGATGAAAATAGTATCATTGACTACACAAACAGATATGACAAGAGTGAAGTTACATTGTACTGCAGAAAATGTGACCCTGACTTTGCAGTCAATCAAGATCAATATACAGTGAATCCAAATGAATTACCACGAAAGTGGTTCACGACAGTTTCTTACATATCGATGAAAAAATCTAAAAGTAAAGATTTAAATACATTGTTGTATATATACATTTATTAATTAACGAATTCACAGACAGTTTTAAAGCACTTTACTCTTTGGGCCCTGAAATCAATACTGTATAGGTCTGAGAGGATATTTTCCACCAGAAAGTCGTTCAGACATGGATGGTCACCATAAATGTGGAGAAACTGCTTTTAAGTATATCCACGACATCGGAACACAAAATAGAGTATTACATGGAAGCCTCAGCTTTTAGTCATTAGATCCTGCGCCCTCTTTCGATTTTGAATAATAGTTTTCCCACTGCTCTCAATATAGTTTCTGATGTGGGGTGTGTAGAATGTATAGGGTAGATCAAGAGGATAAAAAAATTCAGTCGTCTTCATTGTTTGATAGATGCACTGCCAATGACCAGTCAGAAGAGTCAATCGACTGCTATTAACAGTTATCAAGGTATTGTTCGCACTATGAATTTTTCCGAGAAAGTCTGAGGGTAGACAACAGGATTTGTACTGGGACATGTAGGGGTCTATATTAAATACATTGATTATTTGACTGGTGTTCATGGCACTAAATCTAGTAGAACACAGCCTTCGGGAGTGATTTCCCCATAGATTTCATATTGTTTTAGTGAGATTAGTGCAATACTCTCAGCCAATGGGTCGGCAAATGTACACTCTAAACTCATAGTTCTCGTACGTACTATACTCAAATCCTGTGTGCCAGAAAAATCCAATGCAATGATACTATGTGTTTTAGAAAACATTTCTTCAGCTATGCCATTTTCAAATAGTTGCGAATTATGATCTAGGGTTTGTATGGTCAGCTCATACAATTTTTTATAGGATTTATCAAAAGATAGATTGTAGAATGGGACACCGTTTACTTTGCATACAAGAGATGAAAGTCCAAACCTTTCGAATGTATGTGGGCATTCAGTCCATGATCCTATTGCACTGGCGCTCTTTACAAATGCCAATGCAAGTTTCGAGGGGATTTCACCATTGATAAAGGATGAATCGGTGAAGGTGAGTGACCCCATGGCACTTTGACGTTGATTGGTGATTGTATGAGGACCAAGTAGTTTAATATTAGTCCCAATGGCTTTCAGTTTGTCCACGGCCAAGGCAACTGAACTCATAACCTGCTGTGTTCCTACTTGAAGTATTGCCGAGGTGAGGAATAGAATTACATTGGGATTGTCAGCCAGTTATTTTCTCAATATGAAATTTGTTGTTGCAAGCGTCATTTTTATATCCACTGTAACCATGGGCAGTAGCCAGTGTGGTATATTAAATATCTCATGATATATTTTTCCAACTAGATGTAATTCACTTGCTGGAGCGTTTTTAAGTGCATTTGTAATATCAGTATTAGTAATATATTCATATCAATTGGAAGCGCCTCTCAATTCCTTGTATGACTTGGGTGGCATCAACATGAATTGCATATAGCTTTAACAGTTTGAGAGAGTGTTGCTTGTGCTCACCAGCATGCTATTGATGTAGACACTTATTTGACGAAATAAATTATGTAGTATACAATTTTCATAGGATATCCCCTTGGCTCGAATTGGCATTGTATTATTCGATTTCCGGACTTTCATTTTTAAATCTATAAAAATATTGAAGACATGTCCATGAAGTCGTCTTCTTTGGAATAAATTTGAAAGTGGATATTATCGGAGAGGGGCTGTAGTGGATAAAATTGTTCATAGTATCCATGCTTGACACTCACATCAACATTTTCAGCATTGAATAGATTCAATGAGGCGGTTATTGAAGGTTGAGAATCCTTATGCGGCAGGTAGTATATCTTAATAGAAGAAATCTAGTGTGGATCTAACAATTTTCTTCCTGGTGCTTCTGGTTACACTTCGTGTTGGCTTTTCCTTATTTTATTTGACAAACGGGATGATGTACTTTGTTTCCGTTCTGAGTAGAGACTGATGAGTGATGCATTTTTTATTGACCTTTTTAAACCCTTAACATTATGTTTTAATCTCTTGCCAAGGGTTCGCACACTGGACAAAGGATTTTCCGTTGAACTTTTTTTACAATCCTTGCCAGAGCCATAATTGTATATTATAGATGATGAAAAATCTGTTGAAGCTGGTACAAGATATATTCTAGCCCGTGGTCGTGAAGATCGAAACAGCATAGCAAACCAACTGCTAAGACCGTAGCCACACAGTCACGAGCAACCCTTGTAATAGTCCATTCCAGTTCCCTGTTGTCTTGGGCCAAGAGTATTAACATAGCAGTCAATATCAGGACAAGTGAATACCACTTTTCTATTAGACATCTTGATGTTGAACGATAGGCCGAAAATGACATTTAATCACAGCCAAACCTTTTGAAATTTCTATGGGATCACCTAATTCTGTTCTTAGTGTTAACTGACAGAGTTCCAAATAGGAAGTGTTTACGGGAATATACTGAAGATGCTTTATATTGTAGTGATGAATATGCTCTTGATTGGGTGTTCGTTCAAGAACTCGTAGGAGGGAGTTATTTGAAGTACCAACCCGAGATCTTTCCACAAATGAAGCGTAGATAAATATAAAAACGTCTGTGGAGAATGCAGGTGGATAGTCAGCAAAATTTAAATGAGTGTTTACGTCACTTATACAATTGATCGTATTGAGATTAAAGCCAAGATGCTCCATTTGATTATCATTGAGAATAACCTTTTCATATGCAATAGTTGAACTCATGTAGATCTTACCCTCCTCTATTTAATAGTTGAAATGAAAAGCTTCTTTCTTTCCGAGCAGAAATTGTTTCATTAATGGAACGACATAAATCATTCATACCGGTGAGTTCTTCATAGGATAGTTCAATATATGGATAATCCATCCAATTGATTTTTTGACTTAGTTCTTCATCCCCTGGTGGCGGCAGCCAATCATAGGGTCTAATTTTAATTCCACATTTATGATCCTTTCTCAGGATTTCAAAGGTATTTTTGAGAATTCAGTCAACAAGCGCCACTTCATACCGTTAAATTATATGACGGGGGAGAGTTTTATTCAAAAATTACTTGTTTATTGCGATCAGTACGGAGAGGATCAGAAAAATGGGACATGAAGGTCACATAGAAATTATTGGGCATTTTTAATATCTTAAGCACTAATCCAAGAATCAAAATCCAAGTTGTATCCTAGCCAGCAACCAAGTACCTGTTTCTTGCCCCTACGAGTACGACTCTTTATTATGTTTTCAATTTTATCCATTTTACTAGTGTTTCTAAGTTTTTGCAGTTTATATTCATAAATACTGCCGAGACTCTCATCATCTCTGGTGTCTCGCAGTCGATGCGTTGGGGGCTTGGTGTCTAGGATTTTGGACACTTTAAAAAGTTTGGTGCTCCATGTATAATTCCCTTTTGCCAAAATATTTGTACTTCTATTTATTAGGACAGTATCGCCAGCATTGAATTTCTCCTTCTTTTTCTTCCGAGTGTCATGGGAGTATTTCTTTAGGAAAGTACAAATATATTTTCAATGTAATGAACCTCCCGAGGGCTAGAGTTGGATAGAGATCAAGGGGGTCAATGGTTG
Source organism: Artemia sp. Qi Xiang Cuo (assembly GCF_049724085.1). Classification (NCBI taxonomy): domain Eukaryota; kingdom Metazoa; phylum Arthropoda; class Branchiopoda; order Anostraca; family Artemiidae; genus Artemia; species Artemia sp. Qi Xiang Cuo. The sequence goes on from NC_142794.1 coordinate 39,711,625, forward strand.
TATATCTGCATGATTTTATATAGATCATGAATAAAATCAAATGTATTTTTCAATGTACAAGATCTTGAAATTAGTAGAAGACTCGTTATTATTAATCGTTCAGCCAATGCAGCCTTTATCGGGCTGTGACTATGATAAAGTGTTGTATTATATTTCAATAGAACCTTTTGCACATGAGGGTTAACAAATTCACTGCCAAGATCCGATTGAATTTTTCTATACGAATCCTGTTCGAGAATACTTTCAATGGCCCGAGCAACTCCAACACCTCTCTTTGATAGCAGTGAAAGTGCATAGGCATAGCGACTAAAGACACTAATTGCCGCTAGAATATATTTGTATGTTGTACTGTGACACCGTTGAACTGCGTCAAAAATTAACAGATACATGTGCATTACTTGCAGGGGGGCAAAGGCTGTAATTTGTTAATATTGTTTACACCAAAGCCCGTGATTCCGGTGTAGCGTTTACCTTGGCTCATTTTTTAGATCATCTTTTGCATTTTTCAATGTTATGAAGGAGACAACTTTATAAAGAGTTTTGAGAGAACTTAAGCTTCCCGCTTCAGCGATGTTATCATAGACAACTTTCAGACCTTCATACATTTTGAACGTAAACGCGTAGTGTAATGTTCAATCCCCTTTTGCACACTGGAGGGTGAATCAATTCGTCTTCGCTTTTGACTAGCAGCCACAGGTGTTGTAAAATCAGTGGTGCTAGTATTTTCAAATATTGAATCTCCTTTTTTTTAAATGGTGTTGGTGTTGTTGGAGGACTATATTCTCTTAGTTTCTTTAGAATTTGCTTATTGCCAATAAGACTTTTGAGAAAGTTTGATACACTGAGATGTGTGTATAGATTATCGTTAAAGGACAAAAGTCATTTAAGTTTCTTCACCACATCACAAATTAATTAAACTAGATTAAAACTTTTCCACTGAATTACAATTCATTTCCCTGTACTATCGAATTGAAATTAATCATCAGTTTCCAAAACAAGATAAGATAATACTCTTTTACTTTGTTATCGATAGGTCAGTGGCAATAGGTTTCCAAATTTCGATACAATCGAATTCACGTCAGTCTCCTTTGATTGTACAGAATCTTGACGAGATGTTTCCTGTTTAGAAGAATCGGTGGTGCGTTTCTCACCATAAGGTTTATGTTTGTCCATACGTCGCAATGCATCTTGAAGTAAAAGCAGTTTTTGTCATCGGCAATATTCTCATCATTAATGAATTTGCTTAGATTGTTTTCAAAATGTTCGACGGGCGAGAGGACAAGTTGAAATGGTGTCAATTTATAGGGTTTTGCCATTCTCTAGAGAAAACTGTTTACAAGTCCTGCAATTATTGGCAGTAAAAGTGTAAAAAAGCTACCGCCTGCTTGAAGGAGCCGTGTTATTTTAAATTTGTCTCCCTTGTTTTTAAAATCCCATGCCTGTACAGTGGAATGGTGCTGCTTTGTCTGTTGTCTAAAAACATCTTATAGTTGAACATTTCCCTCAGTCAAATTTATACAAAGTTCAGATATTAGATTAATTAAATCATTGTCAACACCATATTTGAGTATGTCCTTCCTAAGCAAGGGTTTTGAAGTGCTTAAAACGGAAAATAAATGCCGTTGTTCGTGTAGTTTCTTCAGTGTCATGATTGCAATTAATAGCCTTTTCTACTGTTCACCGGAAGATATACTGTAATTTCATTGTCGAAAATGTCGGTGACTACACTTAGATCCTTAGGCGCGCTCCGATTAAAATCCAGAAAAATGTTACCGTAGGGCTTGCTAGTCGCCTGAGTGTAAGCTGACAGCAGAAATTTAGGAACGCCAGTGTATATCTGCTTACTGACATTGTTTAGTGAAATAAAATCACAAGCAACTCGATAGAAAGTATAGATAGTACAATTCAAAGCAAGGGTTCGCATACATTTGCTCTGATGAAACAGATTGTGTAGAACTAGGGTTATGGAAATGTGTTCATGATGAGATCGGACAATTTTGAATTATTCTAGCTAAAAGTGTTGTTTTCCCCGACCGTGAGGGCCCACACAAAAATGATCTGAAGGGTGTTTTAAATTGATACATGCTGTTGACAACAGTCCGACTATGACTAACTGTAAATCATATGTGCCAGATGAATAAGTATTAATTTCCCCATAGATCTATCTATTCAAGAACAACAACTAAAAATAATATTTCATGGTAGTATTTATTTCATCAATTTGAACACAAATATTTCTTCAACATTAACAATGGTAACACTTATTCAACAACAGCCTGACAAAATTTCTTTGTCAACATGAGAACTCTATTTGTTCAACATGAACAATGATAACACTTTATAAATAAACACTTATTGTCTTTAAACACTTTTCTGTAAAACACTTTATGTACAATAAAAAACACTTTTTGCCCATCAATAACAATAACACTTTTCTGTTAAACACTTTTGTCCATGTACAGGACTTATTTGTATCTCAACGCTTTTCACTACAAAATACACTTGGAACATGAACTAGCACAGTTGAACATTATCGTTACTTTCATATTAGGGCCCCCCACCCCCCGGGCGCCGGCCGCGGGACGGGTCCCCCCCCCCGGGAGTCGGGTTGGAAAAACACTCGTTGTAGTCCCTTCTTCGGGGTAGGGGGGGGGGTTGTTGGGTCAGGGGGGGGGGGTAGGTGGGGCGTGAGGGTAGTTTATCCAGACCAAGTTGATTACGATAGTTCATGCATTCAACTCGGTCTGAAATGCGGTAGTGGCTATGAGGCAAGACACTTACACCATTCTCGAGCACATAGACTTTGTCAGATATACATGACATTGCATTCTTTTCCACTCTCACAGTATAATTTCTATACTGTAGAGAGCGAATTGCAAGCACTTGTGCTCTTGGCACTAGGCACTTGGCCTAGGCTTGGCACTAGGCTACCCTCCCCTCATTGAACGCTCTACAAAAAGGTGTTGATCTACATCTGTGATTAGGCCTATTTCCTCCCTACTAATTTTTAAAATTAAATCCATCACTAAATGGGGTGTAGAAAAATAATATCCAATGTCTAACCTGATCACTGAATAGATTTGGTCTGTGTTATTACAGACTTTATTCAACAGAGTTAAAACGTCACTGGCCAAGTACAGTCTGCAATATTCCCACCCATTTTTACAATTCCCCTTGGACCACACCTTCTTGGCAAACTCATAATCCTCGGCTGTGCATTCACTGTTGGTCATTGAATTGTTAAAAGCTTCAATTGGAGGTAGTTTCACCTCGCTTAAGCGAGCGCCAGAACAGTAATAATCATATGCATACACATCTTTGCTGGTTAATAAGTCATACATTTCACTGTCTGGAAAGTGCTGTTTAAGCAAGGGAAAGCTATCAAAATTGTCGCTTTTCTGCACTTGAATCAATTGACTCAATGCCTTCGGAAAAAACTAAAAGAATCTAAAAACCTGATTTTATTCCAGCACGTATGTCCATTATCCACTATCTGCCATTTCAGTTCGAGAAGCAACAACGACTCGGCCGATTTGAGAAAAATGCTATAGATAAATGAATCATTCATCAAAGGAGTGTCTCCTTCCCCTCTTGCCATATGCAAAAGTGCCCGTGCCGGTAAAATACATTTCAAGTTATACTTAGAGTTGTGGCTAAAATCTGGGGTGAAAAAATGTTTGCTAACGATTAAATTCCACGATTGATGCGCAACCGCCCTAACATTACTCCCCCCAGATGATAGTTCCTGCCACACATGATCCTGGTCTCTGACTTTCCCCCTCCCCCTCTTTTCCCTTTAGTCCCCTTATCCTCCTCTACAAACTCCCCCTTACAAACCCAAAATATTTTTTGATTTTTAATCACGAGACAATCCTCTGAAGACAGCACCATGGGATACTGGGTATTTCTCAAACGAGAAATATCGCCATTAGCCGTACTCATGAGTTTAGTCAATACCTTGACCATTCGTTCGGTCTCATCCAATTTTTCTAATATTTCTAACACCTGCAGGGTGTTCGATCTGTCTCTTTGTGCGTGAGTATTGGACACTTCACTGGCCTGATGTTCTTTGATTCGGTTTGGATATTGGGGATCATTAACCTCCATCAGCTTAGCTTCACAGTCGAAAGATATTTTTGTGCATTGGAGGAGGGTGTTTTGGAAATTTTTAAAGCGTAGACTGGCCTTCTCCCCAGAATCTGTTTCCACTGTCTGATTTCCATGCCGTCTACAGTGTCTCATGTGATTTCACAACTTTAATTCAGTCCAAAATCTGGAGAGGCATGCTGGACAGTAGAAACGTACCCCCGCCCCATTTTTCCCGCCCCCAGCACAGGCCGATAGTAAGTGATATGGGAAAAATTGCCAAATGCTTTCGGTTGACTAGGTGGTGTATATAACAACCAAACCCAGTGTTTAACCAAATCAATTGACGGGCCCCTTACGAGGAAGACAAACCCCTTCTCTTTTGAACGAGCCCCGTCTTCAAATTCAGTTTCATACTAAACCACAGTAACGCCGATATTTAAATGGGTCTTAGCCCTTTCAAAAATATCAATAGATCGTAGCGTTACTGGGTATTTCCACTCTAAACAAGATAAATCTACACTTGGAAAATCGGACCCTTTCTTCCCTTGTACAGCCCTGTGATCTAGATTTGTCTTGGTAACGTCATCTGCTAGAGGCTGAAATGCTGATATGAGGAAAGCATGTCTGAAACATTTTTGATCTGTTTCAAAACAAATCCGCTGGACCCCTTGACAACCTACTAGATCTTGATTGTAATTTAAAACTCCTGACCTCTTAGACCCTGCCCCCCCCCTCTTCAAAAAAAATCTTTCTTAAATTTACAAATATTTACAATTACATTTTAAATAAAGAAAACTACAAACCTGCTCCCATTTTCGTTATAGTTCTCGAGATGCGCAATAATTTGCCCTACCCACTAAGAAAAAACTCCCTCAAAATTTTCTAAATTTGGATAAATTACGCGCATCTCGGAATGTATATAATGATAATAAACTTCATTTTTCCCCTCATTTAAATAAAAAACCTTTAAAACAATAGAAACCTTAATTGAATTCCTACCTCCCCATAACTGAATTTGCTTCTCCAGTAGTGCACGAATTTTATCTACATAAGCCAGCACAATTTCTACAGGATCAAACACAAAATTTCCCCCCATAAGTGAATTAAAGGGATCCCCTAACGTCGCAGTGAAAACAACTATATTATTTAAAATTGTATTCGACAATAGAAAATTGGAAAAAGTTGTAACCTCCTCTTGTATATTACCCCCTCCCCCAAGTTGTTCAACAATATTTGGGCTATGTTCCACGTCAGTTGTTTGAAGAGGACTCGTTAGGGTATTGGAGGCTGGAGGAGGAGGGTTCCCTGTAAAATCCTCTAAAATTTGTAGGGTATTTGGACTCAAGTCCCTCTCAGGAACACTACCCTGCTCAACTGTGCTAGGTTCTACATTGAAATAATTATTTAAAAAATCATCAATAGTAAAAGATATTTCATCAGAGTTAATTATACTATGCAAGTCATTGATAGCTGATGTTTTATTGTCCTGCAACTCCATTGCCCATTCAATGAGTTCGTACTCTCCTTCACTCGATGGTGAGTAAGGGACCAATGGAACAACCTATAAATGAAAAAAATAGCTTATTCTCAAAGTATTCAAATCATCCCTACTGTTAAAATTTGGATTATTATTTAAATTCAGCTTAATAGAATTTAGTAAATTCAACTGAAAGTTCCAACTTAAGAAATTTACAATCTAAAACAACACTTTAAATAGAAGAAGGCAATATGTTCAAAAAATATTTTATTTCAAATTGTTCAACTCCGCATTTTTTTTATTTTTTTTGCGGCGCTGTTCGGGCCCGCGGTGCGGTCCGGGTCCGCGGTACCTCCCTGTGGTGCGTCCCACAGCGCGGCCCTGCCGGCTCCCAGCCCCCTGTACATACGGCCCGTCCAAATTTGAAATATTTTTCTCTAATTCCACACAGATTCACTAAACACATGAGCTTAATTATTGTAACCTATCGCGCCCGAGTGTTCCGATTTCCAAGATTGAACTTCAACAGGTAGGAACCGTTAACTCGGTTTCCCCTCACTAATATCTTGGCACAATGGCTCAGTGCAAATTAGAACGCTGGTATGTGACAGATGTATAATATGGAATAAACTCTCTTTTAAAACTCTGTGAAGAATGGCATTCGCAGAATTTCACCTGTACCTAAACCTCTATGTGATATTGAAGATATAGCAACAGATAAAATAGTAAAGATTAGAAAAAAAAGAGCGGTTTCTTTGCAATAAAATTACATTTAGATATCTCTGAGGGAGGGCAGAGAAAATAATGGTTGGGGGTGAGGTTTTAATATCACTATGACAAGTTTATATTGGGATTGAAAAATAGTGAAAAGGAAAAAACATTGGAAGTAATAGATATATATTTCAATAAGATATGTAGGAAAAAATGCTCACATTTGCATATCCTGGCTGCACTTGGGTGCCAGATGGACCGGGTATTGCATGTTGGAGGGCAGACGGGCCAACATCATTAATTTCTCGTGCAGGTTGGGCTGCGGCTTGTACAGTAGGACTTGTGACTTGTGCAGTCGAGCCAGTGATGTCATGGGCTTGCACAGATGGCTGCACTTGGGCAGGCAGCGTGGAGCTGGGGGGTTTCGGCCAACGGCCATATTGAACAACTGCTGCTCTTACAGGGGCTGCCTCACCCTCTCTTGCTTTCTTACTAGGAGGTGGGGCACATTCTTCACTATTTGCGTTACCCCTAGCTATCTTTACAGCTGGAGGGGCCGAAATACATTCTTCATAATTTGCCTTAAAGAATAGAAAAAAATTAGTATCAAAATAATTTCCCCCTTATTTTAAAGAAAGAAAGTTAGTACCCACATCCATATAATTTTGTCTACAAAAGCATTTATCTCATTTCAGAAAAGCAAAAAGTAAAAATGCATATTCTCTCTCCCCCTAAATTTAGGAAAATTAACCCGCCCTAGGTCTACCCTCTCATTGAGTTAATCTTGTGTTTTATTCAATTGAAAGTCATATCTTACTGCATTTTTATTCAAATGTTATAGCTAAAATCACTAAAATTTCGAAGAGAAATGGTTAGACACTAAAGTCGAAAACAATTATCTTTTCATTTCTATTTTGTCACTATTAAAAGTGCTAACCCCCTCCTCAACAAAAATCCTGGATGCACGTTCCCTCCCGGGAATATAAAAGAAACTTTATCGAAAGCTTGAAATAATCCCGTTTCACTCTTACATGGAATTCCAATGCCCTTAAATATATATCAGTAATTTTTCAGACAAAATTAGCTGTCCGATATTTTCAGACAAACACAGACTTATGTAAAAGCTAGTTTGCCTAAAACCAGCTAATGTATACAAACAAGAAAAAGGGTGACAGCTAATCAAAGGCCTCACATAGAGCCTTGTGTCAAAACCAGAGCGGGTTAATAACAACAGTGACGGAAGCCAGTGGTCGCTTTTAGCCAGGATATAGAACACTTAAAATTGCATAAATTTAACGAAATGAAAATTATTTCTATTTGCGAGAATTTGATTGTAAAAACAATGGGGGACGGGGTTAGCTTTAGGTAATAAAAGAACAACTTTTATGTTTTCAATCGAGTATAAAGATTGTATTGTGATGTTTGTATTGGAGATGGAGGGGGAGGGGATTTACGTGAATATACTGGAGGGTGACCACGGAAAATAATTTTATTTTGAAAATAAAAATGAAAATGTACTTACATTGCAAATTGAAGTTGGTATGGCTTCTAATTCATCAATATTTATCCATTGTTATATTGAACTATGTCAAAATACTTTCTGATAATTTAATTACATTGCATGCCCGTTATATACGAAATCCCAAGGGCGAATTGTTATGTAAGCATGCCCTCTGATTGGCTGAGAAGGAAACACGTGATCTAACGGTTTCCTGGAAACTCATAACATTTGCCTCGAGCAACAACAACAAATACTATTTCTGGATCATAACATTTACCTCTAGCATACAACAACAACAAATACTATTTCCTGACATCATAAAATTCTTCCCTAGCGGGCACTTGGCCAAAAACAACAAAAACAAATACTTTTTCCTATATCAAAACATTCGTCACGCTCCGGCAAGGGGCCAAAACACCCCTGGAGAAAGAGGTCATTGACCCCATTAACCACATGTTCTCTCTATGGACTCTATGGCCATATGTGGGGTGCAAAAAAGTTGTAGGTGGCAGCAGGGGTGAGGGATCCCGCTGGTACCCTCCCTTCTACTCTCGCTCACATGTTTGGTGTTACATGTCATCTAACTGCATGCGTCTTTGCTTTTTCATTTTCATTTTTGACAAGCCGCCGCTTTTTTCAAGCTGCGTGTGTCTTTGCTCATCATTTTATTTTTTAATCGCCCACTTGCTTGGTGTCGCATGTCTTCTGACCACGTGTGACGTTGCTCTTCATTTCGTTTTTGACACGCTCTAATTTTCGTTTTCGTATATCTTCTAACTTCCCGTGTCTTTACTCTTCATTTTCATTTTTGAAATGTTTTTGGATTTTGATTACTTCAGTCAATTTAGTAATGGCTTTAGATTTAGCTGCCTCTATTGGCATTGTCGTAACTGATAGTCCAGGTTTTCGATTTTCACTTCTTATCACGTTTGATAGTTCAGGTGTTGGTTCCAAAAAATCATCATTTATAGTAACTGCAACTGTAAATTTTCGTTTTTTGGGCCTTCCAACAGACATCATAGGCAGCGCACTAGCGCTGCCTAAGTAACGAACGATTTGGGCACAATGTGTTGTTTTTTTTTTCTCCATACCCGGGCACTTCGTATCGAAGGAGTTGTCGTAGAAACTTCGAAAAGGGTTCATTTGATTGAAAATTGGAGTTGCTAGTGCCCTTTTTAATAGTCGAAAGTGATTGGAGGGCAAGTAGCCCCCCCACGCCAATCATTCCCCCAAACACATCCAATAAAAATTTTGAGATATCCATTTTGTTCGGCTTAGTTGATTTCCATATAGAAAATACAATTTTGAGGAGGGCACTCCCCCAAAACCCTAAGGGCAAGGTTTTTAAGATATGCCCTGGGGGCATATAGGGTTTTTATAAAAGGCATTGAAACTTCAAAACAGGCTCATTCGATTGGAAATTTAAAGGGCTAGCGCCCTTTTTAATAGTTGAAAGTGATTGGAGGGCAACTAGCCCCCCCCCCCCCCCCACGCGCATCATTCCCCTAAACACATCCAATCAAAATTTTGAGATTGCCATTTTGTTCAACGTAGTTGATATCCAGATAGAAAATATGTTTTTGAGGAGGACACTCCCCCACAACCCTCAGGGCAAGGGTTTTAAGTTATGCCTTGGGGACATATAAAGCTTTATAGAAGGCGTTGTCGTAGAAACTTCAAAACGGGCTCATTCGATTGCAAATTCAAAGGCCTTGTACCCTGTTTAATAGTCAAAAGTGATTGGAGGGCAACTAGCCCCGCCCCCACCCCACGCCAATTAATCCCCCCAACACATACAATCAAAATTTTGAGAAAGCCATTTTTTTCAGAGTAGTTTATTTTCAGATATAAAATATATTATTGAGGAGGACACTCCCCCACAACCCTCAGGGCAAGGGTTTTAAGTTATGCCCTGGGGGTATATAAGGTTTTCATAGATGAAGTTGTCGTAGAAACTTCAAAACAGGCTCATTTGATTGCAAATTTAAACGGCTAATGCCCTTTTTAATGCTCGAAAGTGATTGGAGGGCGACTCCCCCCCACGCCCATCATTCCCCCAAACACATCCAATCAAAATTTTGAGATAGCCATTTTGTTCAGCGTAGTTGATTTCTGGATATAAAATATGTTTTTGAGAATGACACTACCCCACAATCCTCAGGGCAAGGGTTTTGAGTTATGCCCTGGGGGCATATAAGGTTTTTATAGAAGACGATGTCGTAGAAGTTTCAAAACAGGCTCATTTGATTGGAAATTCAAAAGGCTAGTGCCCTTTGTAATAGTCAAAAGTGATTGGAGGGCAAATAGCCCCCCCCCCCCTCCCACGCCCATCATTCCCCAAAACACATCGAATCAAAATTTTGAGATAGCCATATTGTTCAGCGTATTTTATTTCCAGATAGAAAATATGTTTTTCAGGAGGACACTCGCCCACATCCCTTAGGGCAAGGGTTTTAAGTTATGCCTTGGGGGTATATAAGGTTTTAAAGAAGGCACTGTAGTAAAAACTTCAATAAAAGCTCATTCGACTGGGAATTCAAAGGGCTAGTGCCCTCTTTAACAGTTGAAAGTGATTGGAGGGAAACTATCCCCCCCCCAAACCAATTATCTCCCCTAACACATCCAATAAAAACTTTTAGATAGCCATTTTGTTCAGGGTAGTTGATTTGTAGGTAGAAAACAATTTTTTGAGGAGGCCACTCCCCCCAAAACTCTCAGAGTAAGGTTTATAAGTTATGCCCTGGGGGCCTGTAAGGTTTTTATTGAAATCTTTGTCGTAGTAACTTGAAAAAGGGCTCATTCGATTTGAAATTCAAAGGACGAGTACCGTTTGTAATAAAAAGTGATTGAGGGCAACTGTCGAATGTGATTGGAGGACAACTAACACTCCTCTCACGCCGACCATTTTTCCAAACACATCCAATCAAAATTTTTAGATAGTAATTTTTTCCGACGTAGTTGAAAGCTCTGGAAATTAGGTCTTTAAGGATAACAGCCCCTCACCCCACAGCCTTCAGGGCAAGGGTTGTAAGTTGTGCCCTGGGGGCATGTAAAGCTTATTGAAATCGTTGTCGTAGTAACTTCAAAAGGGCTCATTCAATTGGAAATTGAAAGGGCTATAGCCTTTTTTAATAGTTGAAAGTGATTGGATAGCGACTAACGCCCCTCTCACGCCCACAATTTTTCCCAAACATATCGAATTAAAATTTTGAGATATCTATTTTGTTCAACGTAGTTGAATGTTCTGGAAATTTGGTCTTTTAGGATGATAACCCACTCAGAGCCCTCAGTGCAAGGGTTGTAAGTTATGCCCCGGGGTATACAAAGTTTTCATTGAAAGCGTTGTCGTAGAAACTTCATAAGGGCCCATTTAATCGGAAATTGAAAGGGCTAGTACCTATTTTAATAGTTGAAAACGACTGGATAGAGACTAACGCCCCTCTCACGCCAACCATTTTCCCAGACACATCCAATAAAAATTTTGAGATATCCATTGGTTCAACGTAGTTGAAAGTTCTGGAAATTAGGTCTTTTAGGAAGATAGCCCCCTCAGGAACCTCAGTGCAAGGGTCGTAAGTTATACCCTGGGGGCATATAAGATTTGAAATCGAAAGGCCTAGTGCCCTTTTTAAAAGTCGAAAGTGATTGGAAGACTTAACATTTTTATATAGTAAAGATCGATGTGGGTATAGTGTATTATTTTTTGTTTCTGCTGTTGTTTAGACCAGCACACTTTGTATCGAAGGAGCTTTGTATCGAAGGAACTTAAAAAAGGGCTCATTTGATTGAAAATAGAAAGGCCTAATGCTCTTTTTAATAGTCGAAAGTGATTTGAGAGAAAATAATCCCATTCTTACGCCCACCCTCCCATTTGCCTTTATGTTTAAAAACTAAAGGTTGCCATATGATTAAATCAAAATGCACTATGTTAATGCTAACTCCCAATACGGCATCTCAGCAGTATTCCAAGAACGATTGAGGGTATTATGTTCAGACTTTCGGGGCTATTTCTGCTCTCAAAATTTAACCAAATCAAAACAGCGGAAGTGTATCCAAGCCATTAAAGAAAGTAAACAGATTGTTTTACTAATTGTATCATGTTTTCCACTTCAGGTCAACAAGAGGAGATGTAACACTAAATTAAACACTACTATTTGTGTCCAGATTTTTAAAAGGGTGTATGTTGTTAGAAATTGCCAAAAAAAATTCTCCAGCATACAAATATTAGGCCAAACTATAAAGTCTTAAAAAACGAAAAAATTGAAAGAATTATTTTCGTCTTCCCTGAAAAGACTATGTCATATAAAACGAACAGTAATTAATTAAAAAAACTTTTTCTGGTAAATAATTTTTTCAAAGAAAATTAAAGAACTCCATTAAGCAAAAAATGAGCAAAGAGAAAATCAAATAATCTCCCAAGCGTGAAACTACCACAAATCATCATCAATAAATAAATCAAACTCAAAACGAACAGAAATTACAATAAATAGCTGATTCAAACTCCAAACGAGCAGAAATTAACATAGGTTTGGCTCAAAACCCCTATGCCTTCTCAAGGCCAGGATATAATTTGGACTTTACTGAAAAAAGTACAAATGAATATGCATTGTCGGTTTAATATACATATATTTAGTAGTCAAAATTTTAATATTATTTGATGTATTAGAATTATAAAAGTAAAAACATTTATTTTTTTCTGTAAAGTGCAAATTATGTTCTGGCCTGATAAACCCCCTCAGAACTCTCAGGGCAAGGGTTGTAAGTTATGCCTTGGGGCATATAAGGTTTTTTTTTATGTAGAAAACTTTATTGTAGAAGCTTCAAAAAGGGCTCATTTGATTGGAAATTGAAAGAGCTAGTGCCATTTTTAATAGTCGAAAGTAATTGGAAAGCAACTAATCCCCCTCTTAGGCCCACCAATTCTCCAAACACATCCAATAAAAATTTTGAGATATCCATTTTGTTCAACGTAGTTGAAAGTCCTAGAAATTAGGTCTTTGAGGATGATAACCCCCCTCAGAGGCCTCAGGGTAAGGGTTGTAAGTTATGCCTTGGGGGTATATAAGGTTTTTTTTATAGAAAACGTTATTGTAGAAACTTCAAAAAGGGCTCAATTGATTAGAAATTTAAAGGGCTAGTGCCGTTTTTAATAGTCGACAGTAATTGGAAAGCAACTAACCCCCCACTTCGGCCCATCATTTCCCCAAACAAGTACCGTGAGTAATATGTGATATATTTAAAATACACAAAAATAAAATCTTTCTTTCTAAAGATAATTCCGACTTCCTCCAATCAAGTTTAAATCTAGCTTCAAAAAAAGAAAAGTTCTTAATCAGCAAAAAGAGAAATTGCATTTTAGCCTCAGCCCAACAACGACGCAATTCGGTTTGAATTTTGCTAAGATATTTGGTAATAAAAAAAATGCTAGATACAATGTTTCTCAGGAAGCTTAAGTAATAACGTTTAATCATCAGATATATTTAAAACAAATTATTGGACGATCAGTCAGCATAATGAAGTGAGTTTGCAAACATAAGGACAAGGTAGCAGCCCCCTCCACAGGACTTGGGCCAATTGTGAAAACTTACCAGAACGCAGAAGCGATATATGTGTTATATAGTGACAAAAAGTGTTTTTGAGGCATTGATAAATCAGATTCAGGCATTCGTAGATGAGAGCTATTATTATTGACATTCAGGTATTCGTAGATCAGAATTATTATTATGACGCAGTCATTGTAGAGATTTGGTCAATTATTGTTATCTCAGCCACTCTTGTCGTCATTTAAAGTGAAGCACTGTTGTACACTTAAATGTAAGTCTCAATAAAACTATTACTTTTCTATTTTGTGTTTGTTTGATCTATATATCTGTGTCTAATCGCACGGCAGGTAACTAGTTCGTATGCCTCCATTGGTACGTTCCCAGAGATCTGATTTCTACATAACCTTATAGGTAATTGACAAAGAGATAACTCGAGGAGGCGAGTTTACCCAAAGGGAATCTGAGTTTACGCTCTCAGATTGATAATTAGAGAATTCCTAACCTACTATAGCTACGCATTTTATATTCTCGCTTTCAGTGGGTGGCGCGACCGGTTCACCACTTTAAATCATATTACTACATTTGTGGCCCCAGACTTCATTGCCACGTTTGGCGCATCTTAATGGCCACAGCTTTAAAGCATAATAATACATTTGACGCGATCACTCTTTATTACCACAATTAAGGCCATTTTATTTTTTTTATCGCTACAAATGGCACGGTCGGAAATTTGGAGGAAGACACGCAAACTAGTTAGTCTATAAACTTTGTAATTTAAATTTATATCATTGGAAAGATACAGACATATAGAAAAAAAAGTGATTAGGCCTATAACCGCTAAGCTTTTACAGGAAAACCCTTTAAAATATCTCATAGGAAATAACAGCCTCCCCCAAATAGGCTAAGCAAAAAAATAAATTTATTTTGAGTAATTCAAACACAAAAATGTCAGAAGAATTAAGCGAACTATTAATGGCGCAAAAGTTGGTCATGGAAAATGTAGAAATAGCAAAATCTATTCCACAATACGATGGACAAGTAGATGTCGACGAATTTAATATCCAATTGACCCAGTTTGTAGAATTAACAAAAACAGAGCTAGAAACGTTAATCGGCATGCTTCTATTAAGATTAAAAGGACAGGCCTTAACCTTTTTAAAGCGAATTGAACATACTATAGGTGATAACGCCAGCTTGCCAATAAATACGGTGGACAAATTGTTATCGGCATTTAAAGATAAATTTATCGATAATAGTTCCACAAATAAATTAAAACACGGAATGGTATACTTTGACCATTCACAAAACGTAAGAGAATATCTTGATAATATACGGATTTCAGTAGAAGCAAAATACGGAAAAGGTTCAGGAGAACTGTATGAAAAAGTCATACTAAATACATTTTTGCAAGGGCTACACCGAAAACTATATAGAATGGTAATATCCAAAAATATTCAGATGTTAGATCTTGCAGTTGAGGAGGTAGGGCGATTAATCGAAGTCTATACAATGGTGGAAAATCACAGTAAAACGCAAATAAACAGCCTAGGCGAATCAAACGCAAACTTGAACTTCAAGGGCGATCATGCAGCTCCCAATTTCTTTTCAAGGGATAACTCCCCAGTGCCACAAAGAAATAAAACGCATAAACCTGTTAGGCAGAAAACAGTACGTTTTCAGCCCGTAAGACAAATTATTTATGAAAATAACCTGACAATAATAAGATGCTATATTTGTAATCGACCTGGGCGCATCGCGAGAGAGTGCCGTTATGTCTCCAATTGCACACCAAAAACTGTTCTCGGTAGTACGCAAAATTATGGCAACCATTTTTCCAGAAGAACAAATTTTAGCACCAGGCGTGCACTAGGCTATAACCAGGGAAGATTGTGGCAATCAGTATCTTACAACAAGTACCAACCAAATTTGTACAATCCTCCCCCCAATAGACAAATCAATTACCGATTTGAAAACCCAAATACTCGCCAAAGCCAATATAACGCAAGAATGGTATATAGAAGTCCCGAAAATTTGCCAATGGGAAATACAAATTTTTCAAGCCAACGGCAAATAGTTAATTGGCCGACGGGAAATGAAAATTTTTCAAGCCAACGACATTGGCAGTCACCGCCAGCAGCCGGCACTGACGCAAGAAATCCAAACTATCGTAATAATACATAGCGAAGGCAGACAAGGGTAAATCCATTAGATATGCCTACGGAATCTCACATGTCTGAATCTCTATTGCAGACACCGACGTACGAAATAAATCCACGGGGAAACGCGTCAGGCCCCTCAGAAAAATAAATTGGACCCAGAGGGCACCTAAATTGTTTTATAGGTCCAAACCTATAATAGTACCGTTTTGTAGTGATAGTAATAATAAGTTACCTATATTTAATGATTTTTGTGTGGCAAATGTTTACTTTAAGGTTTTAATTGACTCTAGTGCTACCGTGAACCTCATAAACTCATGCGTATTTACGATGTTGCCTCCGCATATTAGGCAAAAAAGAAATTTTAATAATCCCAATTTAACTAGCGTGACAGGGCATAAATTGGATGCAAAAATTTCAATTCGCCCAAACGTAAAAAGGGATAATAGAATCTTTCCGACAAATTTTATAATATGCGATAACTTTCCGTATGAAGCCATTATCGGCGCAAATTTTTTGAGGTCTAATAGAGTACTATTAGACGTGGCAAACGAAAGGCTTGTCTACCCGGCTAAGGTAGGTGAAGGAATATCTACCTTAAGAAACTGTAACAGAGGTTACGAAGAGAACGTAACAGTAAATAAAATTTCTGGCGGTATAATGTCGCAATCTTTTGAACCTCATGTCATGTCTTGCATAATCAGAAATTTGTTCGATTATTCTGAGAGACATTGCAGAAATGAAGTAAATTTAAATAATAAGTGTATTGAATATTCAAAAGTAAAAATAGGAGATATGTGACAGTATAGGTCAAACGAAATCAAGAAAATAGCGGAATTATGGAATTATGACGCCAACAGATGCTGCAATGACGCAGCATAGCGCCAATATGAATCTATTAGACAATAATAGTGAAGAGAAACTGTACGGGTTCGTGATACGCAAAACTAAGATCCCCAAAACAATGCAAATAATTCAAATATCACAGATGAAGGAACCAGTAGAAAGCGAATCTGAAATATGGTTTTTGATCCTGTCAAATGAAATTCCTGAAAATCTATTATGCGAAGAACAGATTAAATCTTACGACAAAGGAGAAGGTTTTATTTGAGTAACTAATAACCACGAAAATGATACAATTACCATAAAAAAGAGGACTTGTTTAGTTCAAATCCAAGTTTATCGGAGAATGATTTAGATAGATCGGAAAATTCCAAAAGAAACCAAATAAATGCCATTAAAACCTCAACTACCAAATACCCTCTGACCAAATCGCAATTCTTAAGCAAATTTACTATGGATCATATTACGGACTTAGAACTTAAGAAAATATTATGCGAATTATTATGGAATTTTAAAGATGTATTTTCCGCATCTGAAGATGCCATCGGACTGATACCATATTATGAACATTCAATTTTAACGACTGGTGGTCCTGTTGCAAAACAGCCATATCGTTTGCCGTATAAGCACAAAGAATGGTTAAAAAATTAAATTCATGCATTAGAAAAAAATGAAATTATACGCCCCAGTATAAGTCCGTATTCTGTACCAGTGGTCTTGGTACCAAAAAAGACTGGTGACCTTAATCTTGTAGTAGATTATAGAGCCCTTAAAAAACAAGAATTTAGTGAAAAATTTCCTTTACCAAGAATACATGAAATTCTTGGCTCTATTTCAAGCAAAAACCAAATCTTTACTTCTTTAGATCTTACCCAAGGCTACCACCAAATGAAAATAGCCGAGAAAGATGTCTATAAACTGTGTTTTCTACGGCTGAATGTGGTTCACATGGATACTTAAGAGTACCTTTTCGACTTAAGACAAGTTCAAGCGCGCTATGTAGACCCTTATTACACCTGTTAAGAGGATTAAAAAATATCATTCATTTTGCTGATGATGCCATATGCGTGGAGAAAACGCTGAACAACACTTAACAACATTAGCTAAGCTCTTCGATAAATTCAGAGAGGGCAATTTAAAATGCCGGGCTGAAAAAGTAAATTTATTTCAACCTAAAATTAAATTTTTAGGAGTAGTGGTGACGCAAGGAGAGATATCTCCAGATCCTGACAAAATAAAATGTGTAAAAAACATCAAACCCCCAAGAACTATGAAAGAATTCGAGGAATTTTAGGTCTTACTGGCTATTTTGGAAAATTCGTGCACAATTACACCCATATTGCGAAACCCCTCACAGAATTAACTGAAGGGAACTCCCAAAATATTACCTGGTCCCAGGAAGCTCAAACTTCCCTAGACCGCCTCAAAAATGCACTCACTTCTGAACCAACATTATCATTGCCTGATTTCGAAAACGGACAATTTGTGGTCACAACCGATGCTAGTTCAAAGGGCATTGGCGCTATTCTTTTGCAAATAATGTCGGTAGAAAAGCCTAACCCTCAAGAGGAACGCCTAAACAAAAAAAATAGAAAAAGGTATATGCTATTCGAGTAGAACCTTATCAAAAGGCGAAAGTAGTTATTCCGCCACAAACTTAGAATTATTGTCTACAATCCACCATTTGGACAAATTCAGACACTATTTAATTGGTAGAAAATTTATAATACGATCAGACCATAAAATCTTGCAGTGTCTGCGCACATTCAAAAACCCCACGGGAATTCTAGCTAGATGGATTATGAAAATTCAAGACCAAGATTATGAATTTGAACGTTTAAAAGTGTGCAGCTTGTGACTTTTTTGAGTACATACCCAGAAGATATGCCGTCGGAGACTAAGGAAAATGAAGTTAACGCTATCAATACTAAGAGCAAACATAAATGTAAGAAAAACAAAGACAAAGACACAGTAAAATAAAATAAGATTAATCATTGTCCCTTGTCTTTAGAAAATATAAAAAGAAATTAAAAAAGGACGAAATGTGTGTAGCACTTATTAATTATTTTGTGAATGATGATACGTTACCAGATAAATTCAAAAATCTAAGAAAAGAGATAGATAATTTTTACTATGATCTTGATGAAGAAATACTATGCAGAATTGCGACTGCTGAGGCAAATAGAAACCATATTTCAATAACACCTTTATTACCCCAAAACCTAATAACACCTGCAATCGAATATTTTCATTCAGACATAGGCGGATATTTAGGAGTAACGAAAACTTTCCATAAATTCAAACAATATTTTTACGTCCCGTCGGGAATAATAAAACTTAATGAATTTGTAAGTACATGTGAAGCGTGTAACTTAAGAAAAACCCCCAAGTTTATCCTAATCCTCCAATTGGAAGAGTCCCGGTAGCGAAATTCCCCTTTAATTTGTCTCATTTGATTTGTATGGCGCCAGTAGAGTATTACCCGTTTCAAACAGAGGCCATACTTGTATTCTTTAGTTATAAACTACTTTTCCGGTTTTAACTTTACTAAAGCATTAAAGAATCAAGGCGCGTACGCTACGAATGAGGTGTTAGCGAAGTTATTTTAAAAGTTTGGCATCCCAAATAAGGTTTTAAGTGACAACAGAAGCAATTTTGTTTCAAAAGTAACAAAAGACTTAATGAGTTTTCTTAACATAGAGAAATTGGTGACATCGCCATATCACCCACAAGCTAATGGTAAAATGGAAAATAGGCACAAAATATATTCGAATGTATTAAGCATTTATACAAAAGACAACAGGAACTATTGGGATCAATTCTTACCTTATTTAAATAACGTAATCACTACTGCTTATTCAGAAACAACCAAAGACAGCCCCTTTTTATTTACTTTTTGGTCGTGATTTTAGAATCCTCTATGACGAGATTATTGAATCCCGGCAATATTACAATAACTCAGAGGATTATAAACAAGAATTCATAAATAGGATGAGGAAAACTTATAAGATAGTTAGGCAAAAGTTGGAAAATGTAAAATAAACCAAGAGCTAAGAAACCAACTCAAAATCAAGGGGAACATGAATTTTAAGATAGGATATTGTGTATACCTAAAAAATGAGGCAAAAGCGGAAGGCAAAAAACTTTCCAAAAAATATTCTGGACTGTACAGAATAGTCAAAAAGTACGACAACGATTATACTTTTAAAATGGAGAACCCCGATAGTGGAAGAACTTAAAGGCGCATGTTAGCTGAATAAAAAGAGCCAAATTTCCACAAAGGTGGGTATCGCGTCCCCCTTGTGCCGATTCGTCAGATGCAGAAAATGATCCCCCTAAATCTAGATTGGCACAGCTAAAACCCTTTAATTTCAAGCAAGACTATTTCGAGAATGAGAGTGATGAGGAAACCTTTGAAGAATTCTTACCTATGAAAACTTTAGTTATTCCTAGGGGAAAATCCCTAATACCAGAGAGAATAAAAACGCAAAAAGATCCAAAAGGTTCATCATCAGAGAGCGCAGGAGAAGTAGATTATACGATATCTCCAAAAACCCAATTTTTCCCTGATAGAATGTCGACCCTTTGTCCCCCCAAAAGATTTCCAGACGATGTGGTTTCCCCTGCAACACCAATAGAGAGACCCCTGTCATTACAGGAGGAATTGAACAGAGTGGTAGAAACTCCGAGTATTATTGTAGAGAAAACTCCTCCCAAAGATTCAATTAGGACAGGTTTGCGAGAAGCTATGGATTTAATAAATTTCCCAATAAAAAAGAATCAAAGTCCATCGCCTAAAAATCAAACTCCCAAGAATGACCGGCAAGGAAAATATCATGATATAACTGTGTCCAAGGTCAAGCCTAAACAATGGACTTCATGGAGGGAAACACTAGTGCAAAGAATGCCCCATCCCCCTGAAGACATGGCATTTAAACAGTGGAGGAATCCCGCAAAAACTCTTGATTCCTCTCAAAGCTCTCAAGAATCTTTCAAATCTCCCAAGTTGAAAATTCAAAGCGAGGACTTAGAGAATAAACCTTCTACTTCCGGAGGAGTAGAAATTTATGAAGGAAGGGCAGTTCTAATGTGGATTCGTCGGATATCAGTTCCAAAGAGTCTGGCAGTGAATCAGACCATATGGTAGTTAAAGAAATCGGGAAATCAAAACCGACTTCAGCAGCTACGCACGCGAAAGAAACAAAATTAAAAGGGCAAGAGTGTTTGAAAAAAATTCAAAAATTTTGATCTTATTTCACAAGCAAAACCGAAAAAGAAAAAAACCGCAAGAAGTCGAGGAGAAACTAACAACACAATCGGGTAGAATGGTTGAAAAACCCGATAGATGGAATTACACTTAATCAGTATAGGATTAAAAGATTTTAATGGATAGGCGTCATAAAGGAATAATAATTTAAAAACTTTTAGCTCACAAGTAAAAATCTACACCATACCATTCCAGTACGATGTATCCAGTCCAACTGAAAGAAGTCGGAGCGTTGCCTGGCGGTTTGGAGTTTGGTGGATAACAACATTGAAGTTTCCCGGGCCACACTTCTAGCCACAAGAGTGGCTCCCGAATCTCCCAATTCCAGGACAACTCCCCATTCAAAAAACATTTCAAGTGAAATTACATTGAAAATTTTTAGAGGCATTGTTAAGTATAAGGAACAACCCAAAGGTCGGAGTAAGAGTTTTCATAAAAATAACAATGTCTCATATTGCACTCCCAAATTGTACCCCCAAAGCAATACGATCAACCGTGAAGCAATATAGTTTAATTCAAGATATAAGTGGCTAAAGAGAAAGGTCTGAGGTAGAAAGCTTGTGGTCGACTGAGGACAACAAGTGGTGTTGTACCACGTTTTGTGTGAAGTCTGGGGGGAGCTCGCCCTCAGGCAGCGTTTGGTTTGTTGTGGTCGCGCTCGTCCTCGGATTTTCTATAAAAAATCGACCCATGTCCTAGAAAAGATTGAGGTCATCAAAAACAAAAAATTACCAATACAGAAGCGTCTAATTATGAGCTGGTCGTAATCGTAATGTGAATGTGATTATGACTTCCGTTCCATGAGATCATGTTCAAAATTATGAACATCATCAGGATTTCTGTTCCAAGAGAAACTATTGGTCCTATACCTGAAAATGATCATGAAATGCCCTAGTTGTGAACATTTTCAGATCATGACAATGGAATCAAAGCCTATCCGAAATAGGGTAATTGATACTGAGTGCATTACCATAATGAACGCGAAGAAAAACATTATATATTCGGCAGCTATGTTAGTTGTGGACGAACAAGGAAATCAGATAAATGCGAAAGAATGGGATTTAACCTACAATCTTAAATGGTATGCACCCCAAACTTAAAAGTATGGTTCAGCACTCGCAAATACCCCCAAGTATCGTCCGGCTAGAGGGGAAGTCAAAACAAAATATAGAAGAAGAAGCGCGAAACAGCTTGGCTGTTTACAATTATTAATAAGACGCCTACAAAAGAACCTCAATATCAAGTATTTATATTCCATGGGACCCACTCAAACAGACCTTTTAGTTCTTGATAAATACAGAGCCCCCAAACTTAGCTACAACCTTGAAAAAATCACAAAAGTATAACATATGAAGGCATACATCATCATTTAATGGAAACTTAATGTTAAAAAGTATTTTTATTCGACCCAGAATCTGAAGAATACAAATCCCTTGGTAGTAAATTGTTTCTGAAACGTATGAAAACATACCAAAGAAAAAGAGACGCCTATAAAAATAATAACAAGAAAATTAAGAGAAAATTCTAAACTCAAAACCACCTATTAGTATGTAACTGTGGAATAAGTTTATCTCTTATATATAAACCATTTTGTCTTAGTGCAGATTATAATAATTTTAGGCCTACAGAAAAAAATATATATGATAACAGTGTAATTATGGGCTGCTCGCTTACTTATCTATGTGTTTCTTACTCGAAAAAAATAATGCAAAATTAGATAGTATAGCGATTATTAGCTAAGCTTTATAGGTATATCTCAAACAGTCATAAAGGCATATCACGACCAGAATAAAGCTTGGAAGTCCTAACTTTACTTCCATAACCTTTCTAATCCTAAAATATTCTTTCTGTTTTACGCTTACAAATCAGTTTCATTTGGCCAATACCACAAAGCAACTACATAACTAAAAAATAACCTAAGGTAAAAGTTAAAGTGCCTTTAAAAAAATATATTAATAACAAAGTAGTAAATAAACGAATTTTGCAAAAATGGGTAAAATTAATGATAAATTAATTCTAGAAACAAACAATAAGTTGAGGCTTAAGAATATCATAACAATCCTCCTTGTTCACGCAGTAGCCCAAGATATTGTAAAACATGGAGTAATATTCAAGCATGAAAATTCATTGCTAGCTAGCCATGACGCATGGAAAATTTTTATGAAATTGAGACCTTGTTTCAACTAGTAACAAGACTCGAAAAAAACACGAATGAACTCAAAGAATCGATTTATCAATTCCTAAGGTCGGACAAAGGATTACAGGCCAGTAAAATAATGCATAGTAAAGATAATAAAGAGTTAACAACTTCAGTTGTCCCCAAACAAAAATCAAAATTCGTAATAGATGACTGTATAAGAAAATAATACAATGGCAGGTAAGAAAATAGCAGAAGTTTACATGGCACTTGGGACGAGCACCAAGGAAGACAGAAGAAAAGATCAGCGGAAAACATTGAATACTTATCGAGAGACTTTACTGAAATGAAATCCATACAAAACCCTAAATTACTGACAACAAGGAAAGGAAAACATTATGATGCAAATTACGCAATGATGACCGAACAACCATTACCCAGTCTAAATGAGAAAAACGCCCAAAAAATTTCAACTCATCAAACCTTCTTAATATTATATAGACAAAGAATACAAGTCTTATTTGAGTTATTTAATATGGAAATACAAAAATTAAAACAAAGTACCACGAAGATTTTTGAAGTATTCTTTCGAAGAAATAAATACCGCTGGTCTACAGGCCTAATTCCCATCATCGGAGAACTCGCCTCCCGCCTTTTTGGTTTGACAACGGAGGAAGACCTAAACAGCCTGAGGAAAAATTTAAAAAAGTTGAACAATGCCATGAACGTAAAATTACACGTCCAGAAGATACAAGCCAGTTTAGCAAATTACCAGAGGGATAAGATTGAAGTGATATCTAACAAAATCTCAAAAACTGTAAACGTAATGAATTATTTAAGGAACGAAGTGGACCGCGTGGTGACAGACGCGAGCCTTACCATGGTATCACTCGATACAATTACCATGTCACTACTAAATCTGGCGACAGATGTTAGTAAGTTCGAGTTCGCACTATTTGCCCTCACGGGAGGAACTTTGTCTTACGACCTAGTAGATCCTTCTAACCTAAAAAGTATGTTTGACGAAATAAAAAAACACCTAACGTTTGGCTTACATTTACCCGTAGAGCCAGAAGTATCAAATTTATTTCTTTACTATACCAAATTAAAAGTCCACATCACGGAAATAAATGAAGAGTTATTTGCAGTAGTAACGATTCCATTGATAAACCAACAATCCATACACGACTTGTACAAAACTTTGACCTTCCCTGCTAACATAAAGATAAATTCATTTATGACTATCACACCTAAAGCAGAGTGTTTGCTGGTTGATCAAGATAGACGAAAATACACCCTAGCCAATTCAAGAGACTTAAAAGAGTGCGTATTATTCAAAAACCTAGTATGCCAGCTTACGTTACATATTTATAATGTCAAATCTGGATCTTGTATAATAGATATTTTTTTTTAAAGACACCCAACTAGAAGAAATACCAGATTCATGTGAAGCCGTGATAGGAAGTACTAAGCGAGAAATATTCATACACCTTAGAAATTACCTTTGGCTATTTTCTGTTCCAAGAGAAAACTGTTGGAACTTTGTCCTGCTATAATAATACAGAAAGAATAAATCCAAGTTACAGGACAAAATTACTATTACCAGATGTGGGTACGATAACCAGAAAACAAGAATGTCAGCTTGTAACTAAAGAGTCAACTGTTAGAACGCTGTTAATTACCCCGAGCGCAAATGTAATAAGTCCTAAAATAATCAATTTTAAGGCAATTAACCTGTCTTACACTATTCCCAATATAGAGAGTGAGGAAATGAAAACCTTGAAATGTTCCAAAATAGAAAAGAATAAAGGGACATTAAGGCTTACAAAAATAAGAGACGCATTAGCCTCCCAGATTCCCCTATTTACAAATGAGGACCAGAGATTAACAGTAGAGTGTATCTATGGAATTTGCTCGGGTATATAGCAATTCCCATGTTATTTGCTTGGCTTATGTTTCTTCCATGATATTCTATGTCCCTTCCATTGTTATTCTATGGAACCTCTGCACCTGATTAGATATGCAAGGGAACTATGTGCTGTTTGCTTATGTCCCATTGGTACAAGTTCAAACAAACAGGGAGTCCCCACCCGTTCCTAAACATTGCGAAAAAGATAGCAGTATGAACGGGGTTTCCACTCACACGTTTGTTTCAACTCCAACTTTTCAATCAGACTGGTTTTTGAGCCCACATCTATTTTTTGAGGGGGCCAATCAGAGACAACGGAGGTAATTACTCCTCTCTCTCTCTCAGACAATTTGTTGTTGTTGCTAGCTCAGTTTCATTGTGGCAGTGAGAGTTTCAACACATGAAAAAATAATCCATACATGTCCGTTATGTATGTACACACGGGGCAGCTGGTCATCATGTGAGAATTGCGCAATGATTGATGAGTATGATGAAAAGTGCAGATTATGCAACCCGTGTAAATTGCATAAAGGACATGCTGTACAAATTAAAGGTTGTAATTCCTGTCTTGAAGAGGTGTGTGACTCTCATCCTAGGGGGCACCTATGCTCCAATTGCCATTATGATAAATTTAATCAGTGGGAGAATACATATCTCGGCATGATTCAAAAGAACGCTAACCGCGACTTTGGTTTAGTGCTACGTAATTGGTATTGTTATTGTTTTAGATTTTCTTAGGAGGAGGAACCGGTTCAACGATTCAACTGTTGGAAAAAAAAAAGAAAATGGTTTCTAAGTCATCGTTGTGAAAACAATGACTACTAAGATTATAAACCCAATGATTTTTATTTGGCTTTGACAGAATGTGATTCGACATTTGAGGACACTGTTTGTGAAATTGCTTCAAATAAGCAAATTGAAACATGTGAATTCTATAATAATAATAATTTATTCTTTACAAGATATAAAGAAAATTATTTTTCGAAAAAAACTAAAAGAGAAAAAAAATAAATAAACAAACAAACAAAAAACAAAAAAAAAACACAAATGAAAAAGTATAAAACAACACAAACCAAACAAAACAAAAAACATCGCGGTGGAACACCGGATAATTGGCAGGTTAGAACCCCCCTAAGAATAAATGTTATCCTTAAGACGGATACGTGGTATCGCAAAACAATATACAATATCCGGAGCGCCAAAAATCAGCATCATCTTTCTATTACTGTATCTGCGAGGTAGATACAATAAAAACTTGCAATATTTAAAATACATAATTCTAATATCGCTAATATCCCCTGGCCGAAACAGGATGTGAAGGCCAGCTGGGAACAAAACTGCATGGTCACAAAATCTCTAGTACAATTGAGGCGATGCTTTTCTGTTATATCGTCCCCTGTTGGGGACAATTTTGGCATACCCCAGTTTCAGTTTATCTTTAATATCACTCAATGACCGGAAACAAAATAAAGTAAGCGATTTGCAAATATTGATCCCAAGCCATCGGAAAGATTCAACACTTTTTACAGAAAATGCACCGCGATCAAGCGGCGTTGCTGAAGATTTTGAATTAAACACTAAATATTCGCATTTATCAGTGTTGAGGCTTAATCCGATTTCCCCATACAGCCGCGATACAAGTAGCACAGACTTCTTTAATGTAAACTTTGACCTGCTAACAAGCAGAAGATCATCCGCATATGCAATATAGGAGACGTTTGACAACCCTGAAGAGTAAGAAAGCGGCATCATATTAAGAACACTCAATAAACAAGCTTTAAAAAAATGAGGTGAAAGCACACTACCCTGACGGATCCCAGATCTAACTGGGATTTTACCATAGGCAGGGGAACCCTGCCTCAATTGAATAAATGAACTCTGGTTCCAAAACCAAAGCACATAAATATCTAAACTATTCATTACCAAACGTGCCAGAGAAAACCATTCCTGAGAGTGACAAACAGTGTTGAAAGCTTTAGATAGGTCTAACGCACAAAAGTGAACTTCCGTTTTTAAACGATGTGCTTCTTGTAACACCTTTGTAAGTATACGGTGGGCATGCTGGCATCCTATATGTGAATTAAAACCGAACTGATTTGCGTCATAATCCACCTTATCTTGAATAAATGGGAGCAGTACATATTCAAATAGTTTGCTTAAATTACACGCTACAGTGATAGGGCGGTAGGATCCACAATTAAGCGGATCCTTCCCTCGCTTCAGAACAGAGTTAACAGTACCACACAGGAAAGAATCAGGCACTAGTGAGCTACTAACACACATCTGAAAAAGTAGTTGCAGATGACTAATCAACTCGGGAGAATCGATTCTTAAATATTCAACACAAATTCAATACAAATCAACATACTTAGATTTTATTTTTTTAATGCTTTTCACAACAGACTCAGCATTAATAGGGATAATATCTTTCTGGTGTAGTCTACGCGGAATAACTGAATCAAGCAATCTATAGAACCCGGAATGGACTGCATAATTTACTGTACTGAAAATTGTCGAGTAATGACTAACCGATGAATCACCAGGAATTAAACTGGACGAAACAGTCGGGTTTAGTTTACTAGAATTCACCACTTCACTCCATTGCCGAGGACTTTTCGGAAATTCCTTACCCTTATATGGGACGCTTCGCAAGTAAGATTTGAATTCAGATTTGGTTTTTTTTTTAATATTAAATACATGACCCGAAGTGGGGCGGCCACACGCATTCCATATCCGAAGCCCCATTTTTCACAATTTTCAACTGAGGGTCCTCTTTCCATAAAGAACTTCTAGTTTTCGAACGAATACGTGAAACAGGGACAGCTATGGCCTCGGCTTGTTTAAGGCAGGCAACAATCTGAGAATAGTAAGAATTAAGTTGTGATCGAACGTTAGGCGAGAGGACACTGGTACAAAGTAAATGGTAAGGAACTGTCACAGATGAGAGCAGAGTTGCCAAAGTACAGATACATAATGTCCAGTTAGCTTTATTACATTCACGCTTATCATACCATTTCGTGCCCCGAACAGAAGATTCACATTGATTCCGGCAAGTAGAATGCAAAACAGACACGGTAAAAGAGAGGGGGAGGTGATCATAATCTCTTTCTTTATCATGAACCTTGGCACTCGAGCATATCACACCAGCTGAGCAAACACAGTGGTCTATATCAGACACACATGCACTATTATGAATATACGAAAAATCAGCACTCTTGGCTACTATCTGATATCCGTCTGGCAAAGACTGAAGCACAAGATCAGACCGAGTTGACTCTCTATTTATGTTACAATTTAGGTATCCCACTATGATCCACTTAAAGCTATGTAGTTCAATATTCTGAGGGAAATTCTTCAGAGAAGACACAATTTTTGTAAATTGATTAATTGACAAAACTGTTTTTTTATCATGAGGTGGGTAAGTAATGATAATCACTAGATCTGCAATTTAAAGGGCAATAACATTATCACAAGAGTGTATGCACTGGGGAGAGAAGCACGAAAGTCTATTACTCACAATACATGCAAGCCCTCCGGAAGGTCTGCCCCTCGTCCGTCTGGCACTGGTTGTAATATTAACATTGACTAGACAAAGAGATATGACAAGAGTGAAGTTACACTCTATTGTAGAAAATGTGACCCTGACATTGCAGTACATCAGGATCAGTATACTGTGACTTCAGCTAATCTACCTGCATTAGTTGTTGTCGACAAATACCTAGTAGAAGATGAAATCTAAAGAGCAGAAAAAGTCATTTTTATCATGTACATACAATGTTTTTATGGTTTCTACGTCAATGGTTTCTACATACAATGGTTTCTACGTCATCGTTGTGAAGACAATGACTACTATGATTATAAGCCCACTGATTTTTATTTAACTGTGACGGAATGTGATTCGACATTTGAGGACACTGTTTGTGAAATTGCTTCAAATAAGCAATTTGAAACATGTGAATTCTATAGAATGAATGAGAATAGTATCATTGACTATACAAAGAGATATGACAAGAGTGAAGTCACACTCTATTGTAGAGAATCTGACCCTGACATTGCAGTACATCAGGATCAGTACACTGTGAATTCAGATAATCTACCTGCACTAGTTGTTGTCGACAAATACTTAGTAGAAGATGAAATCTAAAGAGTAGAAAAGTCTTTTTATCATGTATATAAATTTTTATTAATAAACAATTTCACACACATTTTTAGAACATTTTATTCGTAGGGCACTAAAATCAATATTAAATACACTTGTAAGTATATTCTCCACTAGAAAGTCGTTGAATCGAGGTAAGTCAACGTAGATGTTGAGAAACTGCTTGTAGGTATAGCTACAGTATATGAATATAAAAAAAAGTGCTGTATGAACCCCGCGTGTCTTGTTCGCTAGATACTGGGCTACACGTAGGTTTGAAATAAGAATTTTTCCATTGCAATCGGTGCAGCTGCGGTTGTAAAGAACATGGAATGTATGCGATAAACCAGGAGGATCAAAAAATACAACAATATTTGATGGTTTAAAGAAAGCTATAAAGTAAATGGCCTCGGATCTTGATGGACTACTATTAACACTTATTAAGGTATTTTTAACGCTTGGAATTTATTCAATGAAATCTAATGGTATGCATTAGGAGTTGTACTGGAACACGTCCGAATCCATACAAAATATGTTGATTATTTGGTTTGTGTTCATGGTGCTAAGTCTAGTAGAACACTGCCATCAGGTGTGATTTCCCAATAGGTTTCCAATTGACTCAGTGATATTAGCGTGATACTCTCAGTCAGAGCATAGGCAAATGTACACTCTAAACGTACATTCCCTGTTTGTACTATGCTCATATCCTGAGTCCCTGACAAGTCCAAAACAATAACCCCGTGATTTTTTGAAAACATTGAGTCGGTTATTCCATTTTCAAATAGTTGAGAGTCATGATCTAGGGATTGCATAGTCAACTCGTACAGAGTTCTATAGGATTTTTTTCAAATGATAGAGTGTACAGTGGAATACCATTCACTTTGAACACAAGGTTAGATAGACCGAAAAAATTAAAATCATGGGGGGATTCAGTCCAGGATCCAACGGCGCTGCCACTCTTTACAAAGGCCAAAGCCAATTTTGATGGGATTTCTCCATTGATAAATAATGAATCACAATAGCTACGGGAGCTAGTGGCAATGCGATGTTGATTAGTGATTGTATGGGGATAAAGAAGTTTAATTTTTGTGATAGTGGCTCTTAGCTATTCCACTGCCAATGCATCTGAGTTCATAACTTGTTGTTTTTTAACATGAAGACTTGCCAATGTGATAATTATATTCGCTTCGGGTGCTGCAGGAAGTGTTTTTCTCAAAATGAAATTCGATAGGGCCAGCTGTAACTTTATGTCAATCTTGACATTGGGGGGTAGCCCTTGGGATATATTGAATATCTCAGGATTTAATTTTCCAAACAGATGATACTCCTGGGTCACTGCAGTAGTCAACTCACCGTCAGTATCAACACCTGATCGACATTCATAGCCCAATGATTGTCCTCTCAACTCCTTATACGCCTTTGGTGTCATCATCATAAATTGTATGTAGCTTGCATAGTTTCATAAATTATTGCTAGTGCTCACCAATGGTCCATTAATAAATAAATTAATTTGTTTGAATAGGTTGTGTAGAATACAGTTTTCGTAGGAGACACCATCGGCAACAGTTGAAGTTGTATTATCTGACTTTTTCTTCACCGCAACATTATTTAAATCAATAATGTTGATGAAAAATCAATGAAATAGTCTTCATTGGAAAATATTTGAAAGTGTATATTTTCCGAGAGGGGCTGTTGGGGGTGAAATTGTTCATAGTAGTCATACTTGACACTGATATCAACATTTTCAGCATTAAACAGATTCAATGAGGAACTGATTGAAGGATATAATTCCTTGTGGGGGTAATAAGTCATCTTAAGTGAAGAAATCCTTCTTTGATCTAACAGTCTTCTTCTTCTTCTTCTTTTGCTTATGGGTTTTCCTTGTTTTATTCCTCAAAGTCCTTGTTGATGTCTTTCGCTTCCCGCCTGGGTGGAGACTGATGAGTGAATGACGTGCACGCATCCTTTTCAATCCCTCCCCATTTTACTGAGATTTTAATTGCTCACTAACGGCTCTTGCTGAAGATCTAATATTTTCCTTAACACTCTCCTTGAATTTTTTACCCGACCCCCAGTCCTGTAGTGTTGAGGCAGCAAAATTTCATGCAGCAGGTACAAGATATTTTCTGGCAAGGGGTAGTACAGAACGAAATAGCCTCGCAAACCAGCTACCAAGACCATAGCCAGACATTGTAGTACGACCCTTCTAGTAGTCCAATCCATTGCCTATTTGACGTGGACTCAAAGCACCAACATAGCGATCGGTATCGAGGCAGACCAATGGAATTCTTCTATTATTCATTTTAGGTGATTGTGCTGTCGCCAACAATGGGTCGAAAATGACATGTAATCACTGCTAAGCCTTTTGTTATTGCTAGAGGATCACCCAATTCACTTCTTAGTGTTAACTGACAGAGTACCAAATAGGAAGTGTTCACAGGAACATACGGAAGATGCTTTATATTATAGTTACGAAATTGTTCGAGGGATTTTTTTCGTATGAAAGATCGTAGGAGGGGGACATTTTAAGTGACGACCCCTGATGATGCCACCCAGGTCGTTAGTGAAAATATTCTCTGGTTTGAGGTAACGCCGGGTGGACATTAGAAAAAATTTTCTTGATCAAAACCCAAAACAGTGCCAGCATTACTCCCATTGATCATATTCTCTTTAAAGCCAAGAATGTCTCTCAGATTATCATTGAGAATAATTATTTCAGTGTCAACAGGTGAGGTAATGTAAATCCTATCGTGTTCCAATGAATAATTAAAATGGAATGTACCATTCCTACGATATGATATTTTTCTATTGATTGTACGACACAAATATCTCATATTATCGTATTCAATATATTTCAACTTGGCATGTGAACATTTACTAGAATTAAGTGCTGCAACCCATTCATAGTTAGAAAAGATGGAAAAATCGAATGGTAGACCTTATATATCGTACACATAACCCCTTCTAAGGATATAGAGTCTATTTTTGAAATTAAAAATAACAAGAGCCACTTCATACGCACTGTCAAATTTGACGGTAGGGGAAAGTTTCGTCCAAAAATCATTTGTTTTGTTTAATTTGTTGTAGAGAGGATCGCAAATGTTGGACATAAAAGTTACATAAAAATCATTGGGCATTGTCAATATCTTCAACACCGATTCAAGAAACAAAATCAGAGTTTTATCCTAGCCACCAAACAAGTAATCGTTTCTTAGCACTGCGAGTACGATTCATTAATATCTTTTCAATTCGATAGACTTCACTATTATTTTTAAATTTTTGTAATTTATAGTCATAAGAACCACCGAAGATCTCTTCATCTTTGGTATCACGCAGGCGATAAGTTATAGGTTTAGTGTCTAGGATTTTTGCCACTTTAAAAAGTTCGGTGGACCACAAGTAATTCCCCTTTTCAAAAACATTAGTTGTTCTATTTATTCGAACAGTATCACCAACATTGAATTTATTTTTCTTCTTGACAGTCGTGTCATTTGAATATTGTTTAAGAAAGGTATTAATTGTATCATGATCAGAATGATGAAATACCGTTGGGGCTGAGTTTGGCAATAATAGATGATGTCGTTGATTATAAATCAATATGATTTTACCTAAATCATGAATAAAAGCCGATGTATTTTTCAATGTAAAATATCTTGAAATTAAAAGTCGAATAGTCCTTATCAATCGTTCGGCCAATGCAGCCTTTATAGGACTATGACTGTGATAGAGCAGTGTACTATATTTCACTAGTACTTCAGCAACATGGGGATTAACAAATTCACTACCACGATCTGTTTGAATTTTTTTATATGAATCCTGTTCGAGAATACTTTCAATGGCCTGAGCAACTTCAACGCCTCTCTTTGATCGCAATGCAATTGCATATGCATAGCAACAGAAAACATTGACTTCAAGAACAATGTACTTGTACTGTGTATTTTGACATCTTTGAATCTCACATGGAGTCTGGAGATCTGCTTGCATTATATACAATGGGAAAAAGGCTTTTCTTTTTTGATATTGATTAGCACGAAGTCTATGATTTCTATGCAAAGTGTAACTTGATTCATTTTGTAGATAGTTTTGTACACTTTTAGTGTGAACACCAGTGACCTTGGAAAGAGTGGTGGGGGGACTTAAACCCCCCGCTTCACCAATATTTTCATAAACTCCTTTCAGAACTTCAACCATTTTGAACGTAAACACGTTGTGTAACGTCCGCTACCCTTTTGTATACTGGCGGTTGGTGGAGGTGACATTGACTTGATACGTCTTCGCTTTTGTCTAGCTATCAGTGGTGTGCTAGTATTTTCCAAAATTGATTTAAAATCATCTTTTTCTTCTTCATATTTTATTGGGGTTGTTGTTGATGATGATGATGATGCATGTTCATTTAATTTTTTTAGAATTT
This sequence comes from Artemia sp. Qi Xiang Cuo, assembly GCF_049724085.1. Lineage (NCBI taxonomy): Eukaryota > Metazoa > Arthropoda > Branchiopoda > Anostraca > Artemiidae > Artemia > Artemia sp. Qi Xiang Cuo. The sequence goes on from NC_142794.1 coordinate 39,744,807, forward strand.
GTTTATTGCTAATAAGACTTTTGGGTAAGTTTAATGTATTTAAAAAGTTGTATAGATGAGCGTCAAATGATAATAGTTCTTTACGATTTGTAACCATGTCATAGACTAAATCAAGTAGATTATAGCTCTAGCCCGGAATTATAATCCCTTTCCCATTGCTCTCAAATTGAATATTATCTTGATCCATTTCCAAGAGATAGTTTATTATTCTTGTTCTTTTTTCAACATACGAGTGAGGTAATAGAGATCCGAAGCTCGTAAAAGATTAACCCAAATCTACTTTCTGTAGTTTTTTTCCAGCAGCAGCAGCAGAATATTGAGGAGATGATTCTCTTTTGGGACAAATACCAACAGCAGTCGGCTTCGACCGAAAGTGCTTATGATTGTCTACTCAGAGAAGTTCATCTTGAAGTAAAAGTGGTTTTTATCATCTTCAATATTCTCGTTGTCAAGGAATTTACTCCGATTGTTCTGAAAGTGTTCCACAGATGAGAGAGCGAGTTCTATTGATGTCAATTTATAGGGTTTTGCCAATCTCTCTCTAGAGAAAACTGTTTACAAGTCCTGCAATTATTGGCAGCAAAAGTATGAAAAAGCTACCGCCCGCTTGAAGGAGTTGTTTCTTTTTAAAATTCTTTCCTATCTTTTTAGAGGCCCATATATGTACAATGGAACGATGTTGCTTTTCCTGTTGCTTAACTACTTCTGGCAGTTGAATATTGCCCTCGTTCAAATTTAAACAAAGTTAATATATCAGGTTAATGAAATCATTGTCAATACCAAGTTTGAGTATGGCTTTCCAAAGTGGAGCTTTTGAAATGCTTAGAACTGACAACAAATGTCTATTTTCATGTAGTTTCTTCAGTGTCATGATACCGACTAATAGGTTTTTTTTAGTGTTCACGGGGAGATATACTGTAATTTCATTGTCAAACATATCTGTGACTACACTTAGATCCTCGGGTGTATTTTGATTAAGATCTAATAGGATATAACCGTGGGGTTTATTAGTTGCCTGATGGTATGCTGAGAGCAGAAATTTGGGGGCACCTGGATAGATTTGTTTATTGAGGGTTATTAGCGAGCTACAATCACGAACAACTCTGTAGATGATATAGTAGGTGCAGGTAAATGCAAGTGTTCACATACCTTTGCTCTGATGAAAGAGATTGTGTAGAACCAGACTAACGGAAATCTGTTCATGATGAGAGCGAACAGTGAACATTTGTAGCATTTCCTGGGACCATTGTTCAATAGATTCAGCCAGATCGTCAAGGATTAGCCATGAGTTTGGGTCAATAATGTTGAAAAAATCATGTTTCGGTATGAATCTGCACAAATCCCATGGTGGCAGCGATTTCTTGTATTTTATCGTATGACTCCTGCCAAACATTGCAAGAATAGAAGATTTTTTCGGCTTTTCCACAAACATTTCATGGCAATTTTTAATTATTTTTGTTAAGAGTGTTGTTTTGCCCGACATTGCGGGCCCACACAGAAACGATCTGAATGGTGTTTTAAATTGATACATGTTCCCTTCAATAGTTCACCTGGACAACTAACTGTAGGTCATAGCTGTCTAATGACTAAATAATTTCCCTACTACTACTACTACTACTACTCCGTTCAAGAATAATAAGGATAAGAAGAAGAAGACTGATACATAATCATATTTGAATTTGTTATACTCAATAAAAGTTAGCAATGCTTAAAAAAATACAACATTGAAAAAAAAGCCCATAAAACATGAAAAAAATACACTTTTTTTAATTTATTTATAATAAAATTTACAGAATTTAAATGGGCACAGAGAGAAAAAAACACTTAAATAAATACATTTTTTTTGTCTATTTATTTATAGAAAAAATATAACATTTATTAGAATAAAGCACTTAAAATAATATCACTTTTTTTAATTTCAATGAAACATATATATTTACAAAAGCACCAAAAAAAATCTGCTCTAAGTAAAAAAAAAGATAACTTTGGTAGTGGCTGGTGGTGCGCCCCCCCCCCCCACTGGTGGCCACCCCTCCCGGGCCACGAGACCCCCCCCCCCAAAGGGTTTAGGAAAAAATTTACTGGACTTTATTCAAACCGAGACTTTCCCTATGGATAACACATTCGGCCCGGTCTGAAGTTAAATAGTGTCCAAGAGGGAGGGTAGTCACACCGTCTTGACAAACATAGACCTTGTCGAAAATAGTACTCATGGCAATTTTTTCTACATTTACAGTAAAGTTCCTGTAGTTAAATGAACGAATTGCCAGAAATTTGGCTCGTGGAATTGTATTTAGAACAATACAATTCCTATAGATGTCCATGACGAAATTCTTATCCACATAGCGCGTGGGTACTCTTTTGCAACGTTTCTTGATTTCCTCTTCGTGTGTCTGTATAAAGCACACCTTCGGACTTACAAACATACCTTTGGAAATCATGTCACTTCCCGTTTCTGATTTAAAAAATAAAAGCTGATTTGGCACCCGACGTTTCACTAGCTCTGGGTAAAGCCCACTCTAATTGGTGTAGTCCATCCGTGAGCTGATAATTTCACCGTGCGCCAAGTCATCAATTAGATTTGGGGTTTTTACTTTTAACAGTAGAGAATCCGTGTCCCCGTAGCAGACCTCTACTTGCCCCTTTTCCGGCCACTGTACCCTAGCCACATTGTAGTAGAATTCCAACATGAGCTTTTTAGAGATCTCTAAGATCGCACTGCCTGCAGCAATATTTTTATTTAGGACAATGCGTCTTTTTTTCCTATTCAATAGTACCAAGTCTGGGCCAATGATCGTGAAGGAAGTGTAATTTGGATCGGCAATAATTCGAGCACATTGTTAGGGATCGGTCACGACGTCACAACACTTCCTATTGCGAACACTCTCACACATTTTACCGAAAGCCGAATTCAAAATGAGCTTATAAATTTTTTGTTCGGCTTTCGTCTGCGCTTCAGAACGTTTGCTGACCAAGGTGCCAACAAACGTTTTCAGATAGGGGTTTTGACTAAACTGGAGGGCTCTATGAACGTTTGTGACGTTGAAACCGTTGTTGTAGATCCATTTTGAGGTCCCATGATGAACAACAATATTTTTTTTGGTAAAAGGTCAGCAATAAGTTTTGTTTCGAAAGTAACCAATGCAATCCGCCCACTTCGACTAAACGCTTATTACGAGGGCTCAAAGAATTCCTATTCACAGGTCTAATCCTGCATGGGAAAACAAAATCCTTTAATGAATCGTGAAACTCAACTGGTATATTCCCATCAATTTCAAAAAACCATCCGACCGGCCCATTCTCCTCAACACTATCGTCAATGTTGGGGAAATGGGGAGCTTGAGGGTCATTGAGCCATTTATAGTCATCGCAAGGTAGCGCATAATGGGACATGGCCGAGGGGTAGAGAGAATTCATATCAAGGAAAACTGCATCCGATTTTGTCCCCGTCTTCTCTCCAGTTGGATCAGTTTCCAAGATACGATCCCCGTGAAAAGCAAATCCACCCCTCATTGACCTTTCGATGAACAGATGCTGATCGATGTCAGTGATTAGCCAAATTTTTTCCCTGCTAATTTTTAGGATGAGGTCCATCACCAAATGAGGAGATGAAAAATAATAGCCCAAATCAAGATAAAATTCCCCATAGATTTTGTCCGTATTTTTACATATAATGTCTAACAAAGTTAACACATCACTCGACAAATACAGCTTGCATTAGTCAAACCCATTTTTACATCTTCCCTGTGCCCACACTTTTTTAGCGAAACAGTATTCATCTGGGGTGCACATACGAACGTGTAGAATGTCGTAAAACGCTTCTATCGGAAGACTAGCTTCTTCGGCGAATCTCGACATGGATCAGTAATAATCATAAGGACATATGCCATTGACCGTCAACAAATCAAATAAATCATTTGGAAATTGTTGCTTGAGAAAGGGGAAAGCGTTGCAGCCGTCATCGTTTTTCTGCACTTGAATTAATTCGCTCAATGATTTAGGGAAAATACTATAGGAATCTAAAAAGCGAATTTTATTCGTGTACTCAATGTCGTCTTCAACAAATTTCCACATAAATTCCAAAACAAGCAACTTTTCCGATGATTTATTAATGATTTTGTAGAAAAAGCTGTCTATTACCCAAGCGGCATCCAAAGTTCGGTTTCTTTAAAAATGTGCGAGTGATGGTACTAAATACGTCAGATCTTATATAAAATTATGCATAAGAACTCAAATGGAAAGTATCTGTTTAATATCTAAATTAACTTAAATGTGAGCCCACCCCCGAAAGTTACTTTTTCCCGTTGAATTGGGGTCAATAAGATTATTATAATACTGAACCGTGTCTTTTGGATCAAGATCGTCCCTACAAACCCAGAAAATTGTCCCCTTTTTTAGTGCCAGTTGCTCTTTATCTGATAATGACATTGGGTAGTTGATGTGACGCAATCGTGAATTTGCGGCGTTTGCTGTTTTTATTAAAGATATCTATAACTTTTCCATGCTACCCTCCTCATCCATAGCCAAAAAAAACTCTTCCAACTGCATTTTATTATTGGAATCGCGACCAGCATGCGCATAGGACACGCAACTAGTTTGTGTTCCTTGACTATATTTGGCCTTGATGGGTCTGATACCTCCACCAGTCTTGATTCACAGTCCAAACATACTTTATCAAATTTTAGCAGGGGATTTCCGAAATTTTTAAATTGTAAAGTATCTTTGCCTTCTGCCGGCATTTCAATTCTTTGATTACCATGAATTTTGCAATGGCTTATGTGATCCGAGAATGTTCGCTCAGATCTAAAGAGGAAAGGCACATGGGACAATAGAGACATTCTCCTTTCTTCGTGCTTTGGGATAAGAGTCGACTTACTGCTGTAACGGGGGAAAAATGACCATAGGAATTTACTTCTTTGGGGGACTCGTAAATAAACCAAACCCAAATTTTAACATTTTCCACCATCGGTGTCCTAACTGAATACAAAACTCCTTTTTTGTTTGGTTTCTTTCCCCCCTTTACAAATTCGGTTTCATACTGAAGAACAACCACCCCCAACCCAAGATTTTCATTTGCTTTTTCAAATATGGTTATTTCTTTCTAGGACACCGGATTTTTTCCCTCTAAACAGTCAAGATTTACTTTAGGGAAATTTTCACCACCGTTACGAGCAATTCCATCGAGATTTTTCATTGATGAATCTTTTTTTAATGTTTTATGGTCTGCTGCTAAAAATGCATATTTAAAACATTGCAGCCCCGTGTCAAAATTGAAACCCTGAACTCCTCCTGTAGCCGACAAATCTGGGTGGCATTTTATTCTTCTACTCCGCCCTCCCCTTGAAACAAAGTTTTTTTTTAAATCTACTGAGATTCAGATCCATGTGTTCAATGGGTAAAACGGTGGACCCACTTCCCCTCTCGTTAAATGTGCCCAAAGTCGAAATTAATTTATTAACCCAGTTGAAAAAGTTACCCTCAAATTCATTTAGACCAGGGTAAAAAGTTTGATTGCCAGTTGAAAAATGAAAATAAAAAATATCCCCAGATGTCCCCTTTTGTAAATAAAATTTTTGATTCACTGATGCTTTAACCCCTCCTTGACCCCTCCATTTCCGAATCTGGATCTCAATTTGTGCTCGAATCCTGTCAATGTAGCTATGGAGAACATTCACAGGGTCTGTTAAAATAATGCTCCCGTCAACCGCGTTTTCCTCGGGAGGATTAAAATCTACCCTATAGTTTTAGTTAAGTTTTAGTTAAGAGTTTAAAATTTTAGCCTAGAGTCTTAGCTTAGAGTCTTAACTTAGAGTTTTTGTTGAAGTTCTTGTTTACTTTAGTTATAGTTAAGAGTTTAGAGTTTTACCCTAGAATAAGATAAATGTGTTTTTGCTGGATTTTTAGTTTAGTTTAGTTTTATTTAAGACTTTAAGGTTGTACTCAAGAGTTTCTCTATGATTTTATGTTTCGTTCTGTTCTAGTCAAGAGTTTAGGGGTTTATAGCTGAGTCTTAGATAGGATTGCTTGTTAACGTTGAAGTTTTCGTTAAGGTGTAGTTAAGCGTTTAAAGTTTTAGCTTAGAGTCATAGATTTGAGTATTAACTTAGAGTAGTTGTTGAAGTTCTAGCTTAGTTTAGTTTTAGTTAAGAGTTTAGAGTTTTAGCCTAGAGTCTTAGCTTAGGGCTTTAGTTAGAGTTGAAGTTTAGTTTAGTTCTCGTTAAGAGTTTAGAGTATTTAGCTTAAAGTCATAGCTTAGAATTCCTGTTAGAGTTCTAGTTTAGTTAAGTTTTAGTTAATAGTTTAGAGTTTTACCTTAGAGTCTTAGGTTAGAGTCTTAGTTAGAGTTGAAGTTTATTTTAGTTATAGTTAAGAGTTTAGAGTTTTTAGCTTAGAGTCTTAGCTTAGAGTTTCTGTTAGAATTCTAGTTTAGTCTAGTTTTAGTTAAGAATTTAGAGTTTAACCTTAGAGTCTTAGCTTGAAGTTTCAGTTAGAGTTGAAGTTTTGTTTAGTTTAGTTTTACTTTATAGTTTTAGCTTAGAGTTCTAGTTTAGTTTAGTTTTAGTTGAGTTTAGAGTTTTGGCTTAGAGTCGTAGAATAGGGTTTTAGTTAGAGTTGAAGTTTAGTTTTAGTTATAGTTAAGAGTTTAGAGTTTTAGCTTAGAGTTTAGTTGGAGTTCTAGTTTAGTTTAGTTTTGGTTATGAGTTTTAGCCTAGAGTCTTAGCTTAGAGCTTAGTTAGAGTTGAAGTTTAGTTATAGTTATGAGTTTAGAGTTTTAGTTTAGAATCTCAGTTTAGAGTTTAGTTAGAGTTGAAGTTTAGTATAGTTATAGCTAAGAATGTAGAGTTCTCAGATTAGAGTCATAGCGTAGAGTCTTAGCTTAGAGTTCTACTTTAGTTTAGCTTTAGTTAAGAATTTGAGTTTTAGCTTAGAGTCTCAGCTTAGAGTTTTTGTTAGAGTTCTAGTTTAGTTTAGTTTTGGTTAAGAGTTTTGACTTGTACCTTAGGGTCTTAGCTTAGAGTTTTAGTTAGAGTTCTAGTTTAGAATAGATTTAGTTAAGAGTTTAGAGTTTTATCTTGGAGTTTTAGCTTAGAGTTTTTGTTAGAGTTCTAGTTTAGTTTATTTTAGTTTTTGTTAAGAGTTTTAGCCTAGAGTTATAGCGTAGAGTTTAGTTATAGTTTAATTTTCTATTAAGTCAATAGTTTAGAGTTTTAGTTTGGAGTCTTAGACTAGAGTTTTATTAAGTTATGACAGCTAGTTTAGTTATAACTAGCAGCCTTGAGTTTTTAGATTTTATTATTATATTAGATTTGCTTTTATAATTCAAATCTATCTTTGTTTTGGTTAAGAGTTTAGAGTTTTACCATTGAGTTTTATCTTAGAGTTTTAGTTAGAGTTGAAGTTTAGTTTAGCTATAGTTAAGAGTTTAGAGTTTTAGCTTAGTTTTAGCTTAGAGTTCTAGTTAGAGTTCTAGTTTATTTTAGTTTAGTTTTGGTTAAGAGTTTTAGCCTAGAGTCTTAGCTTAGAGTTTAGTTAGAGTTGAAGTTTAGTTATAGTTAAGAGTTAAGAGTTTTAGTTTAGAGTTGAAGTTTAGTTTAGTTATAGTTAAGAGTTTAGAGTTTTTAGCTTAGAGTCATAGCTTAGAGTTTTTGATAGAGTTGAAGTTTAGTTAGTTATAGTTAAGAGTTTAGAGTTTTAGCTTAGAGTTTTAGACTAGAGTTTTAGTTAGAGTTCTACTTTAGTTTAGCTTTAGTTAAGAGTTTAGAGTTTTGTTTTGGAGTCTTAGCTTAGAGTTTTAGTTAGAGTTCTAGTTTAGTTTAGTTTTAGTTAAGAGTTTAGACTTTTATCTTAGAGTCTTATCTTAGAGTTTTAGTTAGAGTTCTAGTTTAGTTTAGTTTTAGTTAAGAGTTTAGAGTTTTATCATGGAGTCTTATCTTAGAGTTTCTGTTATAATCCTAATTTAGTTTAGTTTTAGTTAGAGTTTACAGTTTTACCTTAGAGTCTTAGCATAGAGATTTTTCTTAGAAGTAACATTTTTTTGTTTATGATAGAAAATTTTCTGTCAGAAGTAGCAATTTTTCATTTCACACTAATAAATTTTCTCATCAAAGTAACAATTTATTCCTTAACACTAACAGAGTTTTAGTAACACTAAAAAATTCTCTCATCGAATCAACACCTGTTTCCTCAATATTAACAAATTTCTACTTAGCAACATAAAATTTTTCTTAGAAGCATAATTTTTTTCCGTTCATGATAAAAAGTTTTCAGTCAAAGTAGCAAGTTTTCCTTAACACTTACACATTTTCTCATCGAAGCAACAATTTTTTCAATAGCACTAAGAGAGTTTTAGTAACACTAACAAATTTTCTCATCGAATCAACAACTTTTTCCTCAATACTAGACAAACTTCTACTTAAAAATATCAAATTTTTCTTAGAAGCATAATTTTTTTCCGTTCATGATAAAAATTGTTCAGCCAAAAGTAGCAAGTTTTCCTTAACACTTACAAATTTTCTCATCAAAGTAACAATTTTTCCTTAACACTAACAGAGTTTTAATTACAGCTATCAAATTTCTCTTAGAAGTGACAAATTTTCGTCAGTGATAACAAATTTTCTGTTAGAACTAACAAGTTTTATGTCAAAGATACCAAATTTTTCGTCAGTGATAACAATTTTTTGATTGTGATAACAAGTTTCCTGTCAGAAGTAGCAAGTTTTCTGTCAAAGATACCAGTTCTTTCTTAAAAGTAACAATTTTTCGTCACTGACAACACGATTTCTGCTAGAACTAGAAAGTTGTCCAGCAAAGATAACAAATTTTTCTTAGAAATAACAAATTTTTTCTAACAACACCACGTTGTCCGTCAAAGATAACAGATCGTCTCTTTAGAGTAACAACTTCTTCCTTAATACCAAGAAACCTTTAATTAACAAATACCAGTTTCTCCTGAAAGTTACATTTTTTCATCGGTCATAAAGTGTTTGCTGTTTGAGCTTACAAGTTTTCCCTCAAAGATATCAATTTTTTCTTAGAAGTAGCAATTGTCATTATGATGACAAGTTATCTGTTAGAAATAACAAGTTTTAAGTCAAACATACCAAAGTTGTCTTGGAATTAACCGTTTTGTTACTGATGATAACAGTTTTTCATGTCAGAAGTAGCAAGTTTTGCTTAACACTAACAAATCTTCCCATCGAAGTAACAACTTTTTCTTAATACTAATAAACTTTTACTTAACACCATCAAATTTCTCTTAGAAGTAACAGGTTTTTAACAAGTTTTCTTTCCAAGTTAGCTTTTACTACGTTTAAGTTAGGTTCATCTAACCTCCAAAACCATAGGTTAGGTTAGGTTAAGTATAAATAAAGATTAATAAATAAATAGAAACATTTCTCCATGTTTGAGTGGTTTCTCTACATTTAAGTTAGGTTCTTCTAACCTCCAAAACCATAGGTTAGGTTAAGTATAAATAAAGATTAATAAATAAATAGAAACATTTCTCCATGTTTAAGTGGTTTCTCTACATTTAAGTTAGGTTCATCTAACCTCCAAAACCATAGGTTAGATTATTTATTAATAGATAATAATAAACAAATATAAATATTTAATAATGTTTATGTTAGTTTAGTTTAGGTTAGCTTATCCTGAGCGAGCATGTTACGCTAACCTTACCTAACTTAAACATGGTACAAAGTCGACCTGTGGACGCGCGCGTACGTAGGCTAACCTAACCTAACTTAATCTAGCATAACCTAACCTAACCATACTCGCCGGAAAATACCCCCAGGTCGACTTTGTACCATGTTTAAGTTAGGTTAGGTTAGCTTATCATGAGCGCTCATTATAAGCTAACCTAACCTAACTTAAACATGATAAAATGTTTCTATTTATTTATTGATATTTATTCATAACTAATCTAACCTATGGTTTTGGAGGTTAGATGAACCTAACTTAAACGTAGTGAAAGCTAACTTTGACAGAAAACTTGTTAAAAACCTGTTACTTCTATGAGAAATTTTATAGTGTTAAGTAAAAGTTTATTAGTATTAAGAAAAAGTTGTTACTTCGATGCGAAGATTTGTTAGTGTTAAGCAAAACTTGCTTCTTCTGACATGAAAAATTGGTTATCATCAGTGACAAAATTATTAATTCCAAGCAAACTTTGGTATGGTTGACTTAAAACTTGTTATTTCTAACAGATAACTTGTCAGCATAATAAAAATTGCTACTTCTAAGACAAAAATTGGTATCTTTGAGAGACTACTTGTAAGCTCAAGCAGAAAACATGTTATCACTGATGAAAAAATGTGACTTCCAAGAGAAATTGGGGTGTGTTAAGTAAAGGTTTGTTAGTATTAAGGAAAAAGTTGTTACTTCGAAGAGACGATTTGTTATCTTTGACGGAAAACTTGGTGCTGTTAGAAGAAATTCGCTACTTCTATGAAAAATTTGTTATCTTTGCTGGACAACTTGCTAGTTCTAGCAGAAATTGTGTTATCAGTGACGAAAAATTGTTACTTTTAAGACATATTAGGTATTTTTAGCAGAAAACTTGCAACTTTTGACACGTAATTTGTTATCACAATCAAACAGTCTTTATCATTGACAAACAATTTGGTATCTTTAACATAAAAATTGTTAGCTCAATGAGAATTTTTTTTATCGCAAACGAAAAATTATCAGTTCTAAGAGACATTTGATTGCTGTAACTAAAACTCTGTTAGTGTTAAGGAGAAATTGTTACTTTGATGAGAAAATTTGTTAGTGTTAAGGAAAACTTGCTAATTTTGACTGAAAACTTTTTATCATGAACGGAAAAAAATTATGCTTCTAATAAAAATTGGATATTTTTAAGTAGAAGTTTGTTAGTATTGAGGAAAAAGTTGTTGATTCAATGAGAAAATTTGTTAGTGTTACTAAAACTATCTTAGTGCTATGGGAAATATTGTTGCTTCGATGCGAAAATGTGTAAGTCTTAAGGAAAACTTGCTACTTTTGAATGAAAACTTTTTATCATGAACGGAAAAAAATTATACTTCAATTAAAAAATGGATGTTCTTAAGTAGAAGTTTGTTAGCATTGAGGAAAATTTTGATGATTCGATGAGAAATTTTTTTAGTGTTACTAAAACTCTGTTAGTGTTAAGAAATAAATTGTTACTTTGATGAGAAAATTTATTAGTGTGAAAGGAAAAATTGCTACTTCTGACAGAAAACTTGCTCTAATAAAGGAAAAACTGTTACTTCTAAGAAAAATCTCTATGCTAAGACTCTAAGGTAAAACTCTAACCTCTTAACTAAAACTCAAGTAAACTTCAACCGTAACTAAAACTCTAATGTAAAACTCTAAGGTAAAACTCTAAACTCTTAACTAAAGCTAAACTATACTAGAACGCTAACAAAAAATCTAAGTGAAGACTCTGAGGTAAAAGTCTAAACTCTTAACTAAAACTAAACTAAAATAAAACTCTAACTAAAATTCTAAGCTAAGACTCCAAGCTAAAACTCTAAACTCTTAACTAAAACTAAACTAAAGTGGAACTCTAACTTAAACTCTAAGCTAAGACTCTAAAATTAGACTATAAACTATTGAATACAACTAAACTCACATTAAAATCGAACTAAAAACTTAGTAAAACAATCAATTGTCAAACTATTAATTCTTAACTAAACTATAGTTGAATTATATCAAAAACTCTACGCTAAAACTCGCAAATATAAAATATAAAATCTTAACTATAACTAAACTAAACTTCACATCAAACTAAAACTCTATGCTAAGACTCTAAACTAAAACTCAAAACTCTTAACTATAAATAAACTTAAATTGTAACTAAACTCTAAGTTAAGACTCTAGGCTAAAACTATTAACCAAAACCAAACTAAAACTAGAACTCTAATTAAAACTCTAAGCTAAAAATCTAAACTATAACTCTAAACTCCTAACTAAAACTAAACTAAACTTCAACTCTAACTAAAACTCTAAGCTAAAACTCTAAGGTAAAACTCCAAACTCTTAGCTAAAACTAAACTAAACTTCAACTCTAACAAAAACTCTAAGCTAAGACTCTAAGCTAAAAACTCTAAACTCTCAATTATAACTAAACTAAACTTCAACTCTAACTAAAACTCTTAGCTTAGACTCTAAGCTAAAACTCTGAAATCTAAACTATAAATAAACTTCAACTCTAACTAAACTCTAAGCTAAGACTCTAGGCTAAAACTCTTAACCAAAACTAAACTAAACTAGAACTCTAACAAAAACTCTAAGCTAAAACTCCAAGATAAACTCTGAACTCTTAACTAAAACTTAACTAAACTCTAACTCTAACTAAAACTCAAAGCTAAGACTCTAAGGTAAAAGTCTAAACTCTAAACTAAAACTAAACTAAACTAGAACTCTAACTAAGACTACAAGCTAAAACTCTAAACTCTTAACTAAATCTAAACTAAAGTGTAACTCTAACTAAAACTCTAACCTAAGACTCTAAGCTGAAACTCTAAACTCTTAACTATAACTAACTAAACTTAGCTCCAACTAAAACTTTATGCTAAAACTCAAAGGTAAAAATCTAAACTCTTAACTAAACTTGACTTGAATTCTATCAAAAACTCTAAGCTATGACTCTAAGCTAAAAACTCTAAACTCTTAACTATAACTAAACTAGACGTCAACTCTAACTAAAACTCTAAGCTAAGACTCTAAACAAAAACTCTAAAATCCTAACTATAACTAAACTTCTATTCTAACTAAACTCTAATCTAAAACTCTAGGCTAAAACTCTTAACAAAAACTAAAATAAACTAAACAATAACTATAACTGAAAATATAAGCTAAGACTCGTCGATAAAGCTATAAAATATTAATTATAACTAAACTAAACTTCAACTCTAGCTAGAACTCTAAGCTAAAACTCTAAGCTAAAACTCTGAACTCTTCACTAAAACTAAACTGAACTTCAACTCTATCAAAAACTCTAAGCTATGAATCAAAGCTAAAAACTCTAAACTCTTAACTATAACTAAACTGAAATACAAGTCTAACTAAAACTGGAAGCTAAGACTCTAAACTAAAACTCTAAACTAAAAGAAATAAATAAACTTACACTAAAACTAAAGTTTAGGCAAAAACTATAGGCTAAAACTTTTAGCTAAAACTAAACTAAACTAAACTAAAACTCCAACAAATACTCTAAGCTAAAACTCCAAAGTAAAAGTCTTAACTCTTAACCAAAACTAAACTAAACTAGAAGTCGAGCTAAAACTAAGCTAAGACTCTAAGCTAAAACTCTAAATTCTTAACTAAAGCTAAACTAAAGTAGAACTCTAAGCTAAGACTCTACGCTATGACTCTAAGCTAAGAAATCTAAACTCTTAACTATAACTAAACTAAACTTCAACTCTGACTAAAACTCTAAGCTAAGACTCTAAACTAAAACTCTAGACTCATAAATATAACTAAACTTCAACTCTAACTAAACTCTAAGCTAAGACTTTAGGCTAAAACTCATAACCAAAACTAAACTAAACTAGAACTCTAACTTAAACTCTAAGATAAAACTCTAAACTTTTAACTATAACTATAAGTAAACTTCAACTCTAACTAAAACTCTAAGCTACGACTCTAAGCAAAAACTCTAAACTCAGCTAAAACAAAACTAAACTAAACTAGAACTTTGAGCTAAAACTATAAAGTAAAATTAAACTAAACTTCAACTCTAACTAAAACTTCAAGCTAAGACTCTAAGGTAAAACTCTAAACTCTTAACTAAAACTAAACTAAACCAGAACTCTTTCAGAAACTCTAAGCTAAGCTCTAAGCTAAAAACTCAAAACCCTTAACTATAACTAAACTAAACTTCAACTCTAACTAAAACTCTAAGCTAAGACTCTAAACTAAAACTCTTAACTCTTAACTATAACTAAACTTCAACTCTAACTAAACTCTAGGCTAAGACTCTAGGCTAAAACTCTTAACCAAAAATAAACTATAACTAAACTTCAACTCTAACTAAAACTCTAAGCTAAGACTCTAAGGTAAAAGTCTTAACTTTTAACTAAAACTAAACTAAACTAGAACTCTAACTAAAACTCTAAGCTAAGACTCTAAGCTAAAACTCTAAACTCTTAACTAAAGCTAAACTAAAGTAGAACTCTAAGCTAAGACTCTACGCTATGACTCTAAGCTAAAAACTCTAAACTCTTAACTATAACTAAACTAAACTTCAACTCTGACTAAAACTCTAAGCTAAGACTCTAAACTAAAACTCTAGACTCATAAATATAACTAAACTTCAACTCTAACTAAACTCTAAGCTAAGACTTTAGGCTAAAACTCATAACCAAAACTAAACTAAACTAGAACTCTAACTTAAACTCTAAGATAAAACTCTAAACTTTTAACTATAACTATAAGTAAACTTCAACTCTAACTAAAACTCTAAGCTACGACTCTAAGTCAAAACTCTGAACTCAACTAAAAATAAACTAAACTAAACTATAACTCTAAGCTAAAACTATAAAGTAAAACTAAACTAAACTTCAACTCAAACTAAAACTTCAAGCTAAGACTCTAAGGTAAAACTCTAAACTCTTAACTAAAATTAAACTAAACCAGAACTCTAACAGAAACTCTAAGATAGGCTATAAGCTAAAAACTCAAAACTCTTAACTATAACTAAACTAAACTTCAACTCTAACTAAGGCTCTAAGCTAAGACTCTACGGTAAAACTCTAATCTCTTAACTAAAACTTAACTAAACTAGAAACTCTAAGCTATGACTCTAAGCTAAAAACTCTAAACTCTTAACTATACCTAAACTAAACTTCAACTCTAACAAAAGCCCTAAGCTAAGAATCTAGGCTAAAACTCTAAACTCTTAACTAAAACTTAACCAAACTACAACTTTAACTAAAACTCTAAGCTATGACTCTAAGCAAAACTCTAAATTCTTAACTATAACTAAACTAAACTTCAACTCTAACTAAAATGCTAAGCTAAGACTCTAAGGTAAAACTCTAAACTCTTAACTAAAACTAAACTAAACTTTAACTCTATCAAAAACTCTAAGCTATGACTCTAAGCTAAAAACTCTAAACTCTTAACTATAACTAAACTAAACTTCAGCTCTAACTAAAACTGTAAGCTAGGACTCTAAACTAAAACTCTAAACTCTTAACTATAACTAAACTTCAACTCTAACTAAACTCTAAGCTAAGACTCTAGGCTAAAACTTTTAACCAAAACTAAACTAAACTAAACTAGAACTCTAACTAAAACTCTAAGATAAAACTCTAAACTTTTAACTATAACTATAAGTAAACTTCAACTCTAACTAAAACTCTAAGCTACGACTCTAAGTCAAAACTCTGAACTCAACTAAAACTAAACTAAACTAAACTAGAACTTTAATCTAAAACTATAAAGTAAAACTAAACTAAACTTGAACTCTAACTAAAACTTCAAGCTAAGACTCTAAGGTAAAACTCTAAACTCTTAACTAAAACTAAACTAAACTCAGAACTCTAACAGAAACTCTAAGCTAAGCTATAAGCTAAAAACTCAGAACTCTTAACTATAACTAAACTAAACTTCAACTCTAACTAAGGCTCTAAGCTAAGACTCTACGGTAAAACTCTAATCTCTTAACTAAAACTTAACTAAACTAGAACTCTCACAGAAACTCTAATCTATGACTCTAAGCTAAAAACTCTAAACTCTTAACTATACCTAAACTAAACATCAACTCTAACAAAAGCCCTAAGCTAAGAATCTAGGCTAAAACTCTAAACTCTTAACTAAAACTTAACCAAACTAGAACTTTCACTAAGACTCTAAGCTATGACTCTAAGCAAAACTCTAAATTCTTAACTATAACTAAACTAAACTTCAACTCTAACTAAAATGCTAAGCTAAGACTCTAAGGTAAAACTCTGAACTCTTAACTAAAACTAAACTAAACTTTAACTCTATCAAAAACTCTAAGCTATGACTCTAAGCTAAAAACTCTAAACTCTTAACTATAACTAAACTAAACTTCAGCTCTAACTAAAACTGTAAGCTAGGACTCTAAACTAAAACTCTAAACTCTTAACTATAACTAAACTTCAACTCTAACTAAACTCTAAGCTAAGACTCTATTATAAAACTCTTAACCAAAACTAAAATAAACTAAAATATAACTCTAACTAAAACTCTAAGCTAAAATTATAAAGTCTTAACTAAAACTAAACTAAACTTAAACTCTTACTAAAACTCTAATCTAAAACTCTAAGGTAAAATTATGAACTCTTAACTAAAACTAAACTAAATTTCAACTCTATCAAAAACTCTAAGCTATGACTCTAAGCTAAAAACTCTAGACTCTTAACTATAACTAAACTAAACTTCAACTCTAACTAAAACTCTAAACTAAAACTCTAAACTCTTAACTATAACTAAACTTCAACTCTAACTAAACTCTAAGCTAAGAATCTAGGCTAAAACTCTTAACCAAAACTAAACTAAACTAGAATTCTAACTAAAACTCTAAGCTAACACTCTAAGGTAAAAGTCCTAACTCTTAACTAAAACTAAACTAAACTAGAACTCTAACTAAAACTCTAAGCTGAGACTCTAAGCTAAAACTATAAACTCTTAACTAAAGCTAAACTAAAGTAGAACTCTAATCTAATACTCTACGCTATGACCCTAAGCTAAAAACTCTAAACTCTTAACTATAACTAAACTAAACTTCAACTCTAACTAAAACTCTAAGGTAAGACTCTAAACTAAAACTCTAGACAAATAAATATAACTAAACTTCAACTCTAACTAAACTCTAAGCTAAGACTTTAGGCTAAAAGTCATAACCAAAACTAAACTAAACTAGAACTCTAACTAAAACTCTAAGCTAAAACTCTAAACTTTTAACTATAACTATAACTAAACTTCAACTCTAACTAAAACTCTAAGCTACGACTCTAAGCCAAAACTCTAAACTAAACTAAAACTAAACAAAACTAAACTTCAACTCTAACTAAAACTTCACGCTAAGACTCTAAGGTAAAACTCTAAACTCTTAACTAAAACTAAACTAAACAAGAACTCTAACAGAAAATCTAAGCTAAGACTCTAAGCTAAAAACTCTAAACTCTTAACTATAACTAAACTAAACTTCAACTCTAATTAAGGCTCTAAGCTAAGACTCTAAGGTAAAACTCTAAACTCTTAACTAAAACTTAACTAAACTAGAACTCTAACAGAAACTCTAAGCTATGACTCTAAGCTAAAAACTCTAAACTCTTAACTATAACTAAACCAAACTTCATCTCTAACAAAAGCTCTAAGCTAAGACTCTAGGCGAAAACTCCAAACTCTTAACTAAAACTTAACCAAACTACAACTTTAACTAAAACTCTAAGATATGAGTCTAAGCTAAAACTCTAAATTCTTAACTATAACTAAAATAAACTTCAACTCTAACTAAAATGCTAAGCTAAGACTCTAAGGTAAAACTCAAAACTCTTAACTAAAACTAAACTAAACTAGAACTCTAACTATTACTCTTAACTATTACTAAACTAATCTTCAACTCTAACTAAAACTCTAAGCTAAGACTCTAAGCTAAAACTCTAAACTCTTAACTAAAACTAAACTAAACTAGAACTTCAACAACAACTCTAAGCTAAGACTCTAAGCTAAAAACTCTTAACTAAAACTAAACAAAACTAGAACTCTAACAAAAACTCTAAGCTAAGACTCTAAGCTAAAACTCTAAACTCTTATCTATAACTAAACTTGAACTCTAACTAAACTCTAAGCTAAGAGTCTAGGCTAAAACTCTTAACCAAAACTAAACTAAACTAAACTAGAACTCTAACTAAAACTCTAAGCTAAGACTCTATGGTACAAGTCTTAAATTTTAACTAAAACTAAACTAAACTAGAACTCTAGCTAAAACTCTAAGCTAAGACTCCAAGCTAAAACTCTAAACTCTTAACTAAAGCTAAACTAAAGTAGAACTCTAAGCTAAGTCTCTACGCTATGACCCTAAGCTAAAAACTCTAAACTCTTAACTATAACTAAACTAAACTTCAACTCTAACTAAAACTCTAAGGTAAGACTCTAAACTAAAACTCTAGACTCATAAATATAACTAAACTTCAACTCTAACTAAACTATAAGCTAAGACT
This sequence comes from Artemia sp. Qi Xiang Cuo, assembly GCF_049724085.1. Taxonomy (NCBI): domain Eukaryota; kingdom Metazoa; phylum Arthropoda; class Branchiopoda; order Anostraca; family Artemiidae; genus Artemia; species Artemia sp. Qi Xiang Cuo. The sequence continues at coordinate 39,762,983 of NC_142794.1, forward strand.
TTAGTCTAAGACTCATAACCAAAACTAAACTAAACTAGAACTCCAACTTAAACTCTAAGCTAAAAATCTAAACTCTTAACTATAACTAAAACTAAACTTCAACTCTAACTAAAACCCTAAGCTACGACTCTAAGCCAAAACTCTAAACTCAGCTAAAACTAAACTAAACTAGAACTTTAAGCTAAAACTATAAAGTAAAACTAAACTAAACTTGAGCTCAAACTAAAACTTCAAGCTAAGACTCTAAGGTAAAACTCTAAACTCTTAACTAAAACTAAACTAAACCAGAACTCTAACAGAAACTCTAAGCTAAGCTATAAGCTAAAAACTCAAAACTCTTAACTATAACTAAACTAAACTTCAACTCTAACTAAGGCTCTAAGCTAAGACTCTACGGTAAAACTCTAATCTCATAACTAAAACTTAACTAAACTAGAACTCTCACAGAAACTCTAAGCTATGACTCTAAGCTAAAAACTCTAAACTCTTAACTATACCTAAACTAAACTTCAACTCTAACAAAAGCTCTAAGCTAAGAATCTAGGCTAAAACTCTAAACTCTTAACTAAAACTTAACCAAACTACAATTTTAACTAAAACTCTAAGCTATGACTCTAAGCAAAAACTCTAAATTCTTAACTATAACTAAACTAAACTTCAACTCTAACTAAAATGCTAAGCTAAGACTCTAAGGTAAAACTCTGAACTCTTAACTAAAACTAAACTAAACTTTAATTCTATCAAAAATTCTAAGCTATGACTCTAAGCTAAAAACTCTAAACTCTTAACTATAACTAAACTAAACTTCAACTCTAACTAAAACTCTAAGCAAAGACTCTAAACTAAAACTCTAAACTCTTAACTATAGCTAAACTTCAACTTTAACTAAACTCTAAGCTAAGACTCTAGGCTAAAAATCTTAACTAAAACTAAACTAAAATATAACTATACCAAAAAATCTAAGCTAAAACTCTAAATTGTTAAATATTATTAAACTATGCTTCAAACCTAAAAAGAATTTAAGTCTAAAACTCTAATGTAAAACTCTAAACTCTTAACTAAAACAAAACTGCATTTCAACTCTAAAAAAAACTCTAATCTATGAATAAAGGCTAACAAATCTAAATTCTAAACTATGACTAAACTAAACTTCAACTCTAACTAAAACTCTAAGCTAAGACTCTAAACTAAAACTCTAAACTCTTAACTATAAATAAACTTCAACTCTAACTAAACTCTAAGCTAACACTCTAGGCAGAAACTCTTAACCAAAACTAAACTAAACTAGAACTCTAACAAAAACTCTAAGCTAAAACTCCAAGATAAAACTCTGAACTCTTAACTAAAACTAAACTAAACTAGAACTCTAACTAAAACTCTAAGCTAACACTCTAAGGTAAAAGTCTTAACTTTTAACTAAAACTAAACTAAACTAGAACTCTAACTAAAACTCTAAGCTAAGACTCTAAGCTAAAACTCTAAACTCTTAACTAAAGCTAAACTAAAGTAGAACTCTAAGCTAAGACTCTACGCTATGACCCTAAGCTAAAAACTCTAAACTCTTAACTATAACTAAACTAAACTTCAACTCTGACTAAAACTCTAAGGTAAGACTCTAAACTAAAACTCTAGACAAATAACTATAACTAAACTTCAACTCTAACTAAACTCTAAGCTAAGACTTTAGGCTAAAACTCATAACCAAAACTAAACTAAAACTCTAACCAAAACTCTAAGCTAAAACTCTAAACTTTTAACTATAACTATAACTAAACTTCAACTCTAAATAAAACTCTAAGCTACGACTCTAAGCCAAAACTCTAAACTAAACTAAAACTAAACTAAACTAAACTAGAACTTTAATCTAAAACTATAAAGTAAAACTAAACTAAACTAAACTTCAACTCTAACTAAAACTTCACGCTAAGACTCTAAGGTAAAACTCTAAACTCTTAACTAAAACTAAACTAAACTAGAACTCTAACAGAAACTCTAAGCTAAGACTCTAAGCTAAAAACTCTAAACTCTTAACTATAACTAAACTAAACTTCAACTCTAATTAAGGCTCTAAGCTAAGACTCTAAGGTAAAACTTTAAACTCTTAACTAAAACTTAACTAAACTAGAACTCTAACAGAAACTCTACGCTATGACTCTAAGCTAAAAACTCTAAATTCTTAACTATAACTAAACTAAACTTCATCTCTAACAAAAGCTCTAAGCTAAGACTCTAGGCGAAAACTCTAAACTCTTAACTAAAACTTAACCAAACTACAACTTTAACTAAAACTCTAAGCTATGAGTCTAAGCTAAAACTCTAAATTCTTAACTATAACTAAAATAAACTTCAACTCTAACTAAAATGCTAAGCTAAGACTCTAAGGTAAAACTCAAAACTCTTAACTAAAACTAAACTAAACTAGAAATCTAACAAAAACTCTAAGCTAAAAAACTAAACTCTTAACTATTACTAAACTATTCTTCAACTCTAACTAAAACTCTAAGTTAAGACTCTAAGCTAAAACTCTAAACCCTTAACTAAAACTAAACTAAACTAGAACTTTAACAAAAACTCTAAGCTAAGAATCTAAGGTAAAACTGTAAACTCTTAACTAAAACTAAACTAAGCTAGAACTCTAACAAAAACTCTAAGCTACGACTCTAAGCTAAAACTCTAAACTCTTAACTATAATTAAATTAAAATACAACTCTAACAAAACTCTAAGGTAAGACTCTAAGGTAAAACTCAAAGCTCTTAACTATAACTAAACTAGAACTCTAGCAAAACTCTAAGCTAAGACTCTAAGGTAAAACTCTAAACTCTTAACTAAAACTAAAGTAAACTAGAACTTCAATAAAGCTCTAAGCTAAGACTCTAAGCTAAGACTCTAGGCTAAAACTCTAAACTCCCAACTAAAACTTAACTAAACAACAACTTTAACTAAAACTCTAAGCTATGATTCTAAGCTAAAACTCTAAATTCTTAACTATAACTGAACTTCAACTATAACTAAAACTCTAAGCTAAGACTCAAAGCTAAAACTCTAAATTCTTAACTATAACTCAACTAAACTTCAACTCTAACTAGAACTTCAACAAAAATTCTAAGCTAATACTCTAAGGTAAAACTCTAAACTCTTAACTATAACTATAACTAAACTAAACTTCAACTCTAACTAAAACTCTAAAATAAGACTCTAAGCTAAAACTCTAAACTCTTAACTAAAACTAAACTAAACTAGAACTTTAACCAAAAATTCTAAGCTAAGACTCTAAGCTAAAAAACCAAACTCTTAACTATTACTAAACTAAACTAGAACTTCAACTAAAACTCTAAGCTAAGACTCTAAGCTAAAACTCTAAACTCTTAACTGTAACTAAACTAAACTAAAACTCTAACTAAAACTCTAAACTAAGACTCTAAGCTAAAACTCTAAACTCTTAACTAAAACTAAACTAGAACTCTAACAAAAACTCTAAGCTATGGTTCTTAAGCTAATTTATAGATTCGTAACAATAATTAAACTGAACTTCAACTCTAACTAAAAATCTAAGCTATGACTAAAAGGTAAAACACCAAACTCTTAACTATAACTAATCTAAACTTCAACTCTAACTAAAAATCTAACCTAGGACTCTAAGCTAAAACTCTAAACTCTTAATTAAAACTAAACTAAACTAGAACTTCAACAAAAACTCTAAGCTAAGACTCTAATCTAAAAACTAAACTTTTAAATATTACTAAACTAAACTAGAACTCTAAAGAAACTCTAAGCTAAGACTCTAAGCTAAAACTCTAAACTCTTAACTAAAACTAAAATAAACTTCAACTCTAACTAAAACTCTAAGCTAAGACTCTAAGCTAAAACTCTAAACTCTTAACTAAAACTAAACTAAACTAGAACTCTAAGAAAAACTCTAAGCTAAGACTCTAAGCTAAAACTCTAAACTCTTAGCTAAAACTAAACTAGACTAGAACTCTAACAAAACTCTAAGCTAAGACTCTTATCTAAAAACTCTAAACTCTTAACTAAAACTAAAGTAAACTTCTAATCTAAATAAAACTAGGCTAAGACTCTAGGCTATAATTCTATGCCAATGGGTTAAAGAAAAAACCGGAAAATTGTTGGATAATTTCTAATTCTAAAAATTTCAGTCCGAAAAAACTTAAAAATTCAATAAGCGAGGGAGGAATGGAGGGCCTCGGTGGAGCTTGGGGGGTGCGGGGGGCCTTTGAGGGCCCTGGAGGCCTTTGGGGTCTCGGGGGCCCTTTGGGGGCCCGGGGGACCTTTGGGGGCCGGGGGTTCCTTCGGGGTTGGGGTAGGGGGATCGGGGCCCTTTGGGGTTGGGGTAGAGGACCTCACAACACTGTTCAAATAGAACTTGTGTATTATAACGACCACAGAGTTTCACCCTCAAATCCACTTCTAAATCAACTTCTAAAATCATCTTCTAAAATGCCTCAAACGATTTCGCTTAAATCATCTTCTAAAATGTCTCAAAACTGTTTCACCCAAATAATCCTGAAACGTAATTTCTGCGTGTTCCTTTTGTTTTGGCATCCCTGCGTTGTCACACTTGAAATTCCTAGGAAACCCTTTCCCACGTTAATCTCTTCATCTCTAAGATCAAAACATTCGCCCAGAGACAATTCTCCTGGATGAACACCAGCTAATCAATCGATTTTGACATCATCCGTCAGACATTAATAAATTTTGCCCGGAGACAATTCTCCTGGATGAACACCAACAAATCAATCGACCTTGACATCATCCGTCAGACATTAGTGAAATTCGCCCGGAGACAATTCTCCTGGATGAACACCAACAAATCAATCGACCTTGACATCATTCGTCAGACATTAATAAACTTCGCCCGGAGACACTTCTCCCGGACTAACATCAACAACCAGTTAACCTTGACATCATCCTTCAGACATTAATAAACTTCGCCCGGAGACAATTCTCCTGGACGAACACCAAATAAATTGACCTTGAAAATACATCAAAGTAAGAAAAATCATGTTTTTTCATTCTCAGTGACAAAAACCATAAAAACATGCATAAATTTCTGTTGACATCCATGAAAAACAACAAATAAATTGACCAACACTCATAACCATCCAAGAAAGATCCATAAAAGTGAGAAAAATCCTGTTTTTTCATTCTCAATGACAAAAACCATAAAAACATGCATACATTATGTACTTCCAGCGTTAGACTTAATTGTAGATGGCAGCAGAGGTGAGGAGTCAGAGCTCATGATAGCTTCCTACTAATTTCTGCTTGTTTTGAGTTTGACTCGGTTATTTATTGCAATTTCTGATCGTTTTGGGTTTCATTTATTTATCGATGCTGATTGCTTGGTAAATTATTTGATTTTATTTTTGCTCATTTTTTGTTTAATCGAAATCTTTACTTTTCTTTAAAAAACTTGTTTTGTGAAAAAAAAATTTAATTAATTTCTGTTCGTTTTATATTGACATAGCCTTTTTAGGGAAAAAGAAAATAATACTTTAAATCTTTTCGTTTTTTTAAGACTTTATAGTTTGGCCTGCTATTTGTACGCTGGAGAAAAATATTCAGCAATTTTTAACAGCATACACCCTTTTAAAAATATGGACATAAATAGTAGTGAATAGTTTAGTTTCATACCTCCTCTAGTTGACCTAAAATGGAAAAACTGATACCATTCGCAAAAAAAATCTGTTTACTTTCTTTGATAGCTCGAATACACTTACGCTATTTTGATTTGGTTAAATTCTAAGAGCAGAAGTAGCCCTGAAGGTTTGAACATAATACCCTCAGTTCTTCTTGGGATACTGCTAAGATGCCTTATTGGGAATTAGTATTAACATAGAGCATTTTGATTTAATCTTAAGGCAACGTTTAGTTTTTAAACATAATGGGCAAATGGGAGGGTTGGCATGGGAGGGGGATTAGTTGTTCTCCAATAACTTGCGACTCATAAGAAGGGCATCAGCCCTTTCTGTTTTCCATCGATTGAGCCCTTTTCGAAGTTCCCACGACAACTCCTTCGATACTAAGCGCCCTGGTCTAAACAACAACAACAACAGCAAAAATAATACATTATACCCACATCGATCTTTACTATAAAAATGTCAAACCTTCCGATTCACTTTCGACTATTAAAAAGGGCAATAGGCCTTTCGATTTTCAATTGAATGAGCCCTATTTGAGTATCTACGACAACGTATTCTACAAACGCCTTATATGCCCCCAGGGCATGAATTACAACCCTTACCCTAAGGGCTGCTAGGGTGGTAGTCATCCTGTAAGACCTAATTTCCAGAACTTATAACTACGTTAAACAAAATGGCTGTCTCAAAATTTTGATTGGATGTGTTTGGGGAAATTGTGGGCGTGAGGGAGGAGCTAGTCGCCCTCCAATCACTTTCATTTATTAAAAATGGCATTAGCCTTTTCAATTTCCAACCAAATGAGCCAAATTGCAGTTTCTAGGACTAAACTTTCAATAAAAACCTTATTTGCCCCCAGGGCATTACTTACAACCCTTGCCCTGATTGCTGGGAGGGGGGGGGGTGTTGTCATTCTCCATGACTAAATTTCCAGAACTTTCTACTACGTTGAACAAGAAGGCTATCTGAAAATTTTCACTGGATGTTTTTGGAAAATTTCCGGGCATGAGAGGCGGGTTAGTTCCCTCCAATCACTTTCGAATATTAAAAAGGACACTAACCCTCTCAATTTCCAATCCTCAATTTCCAAATATGCCCTCAGGGCATTACTTATAACCCTTGCCCTGATTGCTGGGGGGGTTGTCATCCTTAAAGACCCAATTTCCAAAACTTACAACTATGTTGAATAAAATGGCTATCTAAAAATTTTGATTGGATGTGTTTTGGGGAAAAGCTGTTGTAAGAGGGGGTTGGTTGCCCTCAAATCGCTTTCAACTATTAAAACGGGCACTAGCCCTTTGAATTTACAATAGAATGAGCCCTTTTTAAAGTTTCTACGATAAAGATTTTAATAAAAACCTTATATGCCCCCAGGGCATAAATTATAACCCTTGCCTTGAAGACTCTGGGGGGAGTGTCCTGCTCAAAGGTATAATTTCCTGAACTTTAAACTGCGTGGACTCAAAATTTTTATCAGATGTCTTTGGGGAAGTTGTTGGCGTGGAATGGGTGTTAGTTGGCTTCCAATCACTTTTGACTATTAATAAGGGCACCAGTCATTTCAATTTCCAATCGAATGAGCTCTTTTTGAAGTTTCTACGACAACACGTTCTATAAAAACCTTATTTGCCGCCAGGGCATAACTAACAACCTTTGTCCTAAGAACGGTGTGTGTGTGGGGGGGGGGGGGGCTCCAAGACCTAATTATCTACCAGAACTTAAATCTACGTTGAATAAAATGGCTATCCCAAAATTTTGATTGGATGTGTTTGGGAAAAAGGTGGGCGTGAGAGGGGGGTTAGTTGCCCTCCAATCACTTTCGACTATTAGAAAGGGAACAAGTCCTTTGAATTCCAATCGAATAAGCCTTTTTTGAAGTTTCTTCGACAACGCCTTCTATAAAAACCCTATATGCCCAGGGCATAACTTACAACCCTTGCCCTGAGGGCTGTGGAGGAGCGTCCTCCTGAAAAACATAGTGTCTATCTGGAAATCAACTACGCTGAAAAAATGGCTACCTCAAAAATTTGATTGGATGTGTTTGGGGAAATGGTGGGTGTGGAAGGGGTGTTAGTTTCCTTCCAATCACTTTCGACTATTAAAAAGGGCACAAGTCACTCCGATTTCCAATCGAATGACCTGTTTTCGAAGTTTTTTACGACAACAAACGGTCATCTCAAAATTGGAAGTTCCTATGACAACTCCTTCGATACGAAGTGTCCTGGTATGAAAAAAAATACATTGTGCCAACATTCTTCTTTACTTAGGCAGCGCGAGTATGCTGCCTATGATATCTCTAATTTTGCCAGTTTCTCTTCAATTCCTTTATTCATATTTTCTAAAGATTTTTTTTTCCCATTTTATATTACCAAACTGATAACAGTATTTCGACTTTCCGCAACTACTATAATCGCTGATTTATTTGTATAATCAGTGTTACTAGCAGTAACATCAAGATCATATTCACCTTCTCCCCTCCGAGTGCTTTCTGTATCAACTCCAGTAGTACGAGGTTTCTTTCTTTTACGCCCCGTGATTATTTATCAGACAACAAAATTAAAGATATTTCTACTTCATTAAGGACCAATTATTTATCCATTTGGGTCCGGTACGTGTAGTTTGCTAAGCCTGTGGTTTAATTGGTCCAGCGTGAGGAGGCAATTATCATCAATTTTTGGGATATTACTTTGAAGTCTCCCCTGATAATGCGTTTTGTTTTAAGGAGTTGAACTGTATTGTTAAGGGGTTTACCCTGTATACCGATCACGCCACTTGTACTGTTGAGGTTTAAAGCTGTGAACTTGCACCTTATAAGTTTTCCGATCGCACCCCTTGTAACGCTAAGGATTGTGCCATCGAGGACTGCGCCACTGCAATGGGGATTAAGGTAAATGGGTGACCGTGCCACTCTCGATCTTAGAGAAAAAATAAAATGTGTAACTACAAAAGTGTAACCTCTTTTCCTCGAGTTATCTCCAAATCAGATTCCTTAGGGAGCGCTGCATATGGAGTACAATTGAACTAGTTATCTACTGTGCGATGAGATACAGGCATATAAGAAGAACAAACACAAATAGAAAAGTAATGGTTTTATTGAAATTTACATTTTAGGTGCACGACAGTGTCCAAAGCTTCAATTCAAATAGACAACAATAGAGGCAAAGTTAATCATTAAATTGACTCTCCGTAATAATAGTAATAATCATAATGATGACAATAATAATAATAATGACAACAGAGACAATCCATAATTGACGCGAAAAACACTTTTCTTCACTATATCACACTAGTCTTGATTCTGCACGCTAAGAGCTATTTCACAATTGACTCAACTCCTGTGCTGGGGCCGCTACCTTGTCATTATGTTTATCAACTCAACTCATTATGCTAACTGCCAATCCAATAATTTGTTTTCAATATTTTGATGATTAAACATTCGTACCCTAATTTTAACATGAAACTTCCTGTGGACTTTGTATCTCGTAAATTTTTATTGCCAAGTATCTTCGCGAAATTCAAAACCATGTTCCCTGTCTAGCTGAGAATAAAATATATTTTTTCTTTTGCTGATTAAGAATTTAGACTCAAGTTTGAAACGGGATTTAAGCTTTATTAGGGAGAGTTTAATTTATGTCAGAAGTATCCTTAGAAATTTTTTTTATTTTTTTTGTATTTTAAATATATCACATATTACTTACGGTACATATTACCCTTCCCCTTATTTAATGACGTCCCTTCATTAGGATTTGCTTGCCCTTGGGTTTTTGAAATATTCGCAATTTATATACTATTTGTCCTACATAATTTAGATTGACATTGTATTATTTTTTACTTTTATTTTAGATTAATCAGGAGTGCTTAAACATTTTCTCTATTACTTTTCTTATTTTATTATGTATCCCTTTCTAAAGTTCCTCTACCGGACAAAGATTATCTATGGTTATAGCCTAGCTACAATACTAAAGATTTTTTTCTACATCTAACGCTGATGACTTTTACATTTTCAACAAGGTTGGGTTAATTCTACTTTTACTATAATACTTTGTTCAAATTTCACCTTTCACAAGTTTTTTCATCTTGCTAGCTATAGGGTAATTATGCTTCCTATCTACGCTAAATTAATGGGGAAATAATTCGATTTTACATTAACTCTGTCTAAGTAACTAGCAATATATATATATATATATATATATATATATATATATATATATATATATATATATATATATATATATATATATATATATATATATATATATATATATATATATATATATATATATATATATATATATATATATATATATATATATATATATATATATATATATATATATATATATATATATATGTGTGTGTGTGTGTGTGTGTGTGTGTATATATATATATATATATATATATATATATATATATATATATATATATATATATATATATATATATATATATATATATATATATATATATATATATATATATATATATATATGAACAACTTAAAGCATATAATAATATGTTCACTACATTCACTGGTAATCATTAAAAAATTTTCACTGGGTTTGTTCTGATAATAAGTTATCAAAGTTGTTTTTCAAAACTATATTTTATCAAAAATATTAAAATGTGATATGTTTAAATTCACACCTAGTTCACCAACTTACGTGTCTTTTACCCTTACGTGTCAAGGAGTGATTGTACTCACTTCTTCCGTTGTATAGTATGATCCTTCACTCCTTTCGTCTTGGCAAAAAAAAATTAAACACTTACAATATAGTTTCTTCACAGAAAGGTTTGAGCATAGTTATGTTTACCTTGCACGAACCGCTTTCTCTAATTGTCAAACAGGAAATGATACTCCCAGGTACAGGTGTGTGGAATTTTGATATCAGAGTCACGAAATGATACTCCCAGGTACAGGTGTGTGGAATTTTGATATCAGAGTTCTTTATCACCTGCTGTTTTTAGAGTTCATTCTCACCTGCTAGTTCATAAGATGCCTTATAAGGGGTTGAACACTGGGACTGCGCTGATAATAGATGGGTTGATTTTCTTCTCTGCATATCGTTCATGGGATATTTTGAAGTACATTGAGAATGTAATTCTCGTATAAAATTGTTCGTTAGTGCACTTAAAGATTAAGTTCTCTTATAAAATTGTTCGTGCATGGCTTGCATCTATTAGCTTTTGCGGTAATTCCTTGGTTAATCACAGGGGAATTGATGTTTGGATTTGGAATGAGTCGACATCAAACTTTAGTGACCCCTTCAACATATTGTGTTTAACTTGTGGGAGGAGTATATTGTCACTGAGGGGTTAGTCATTAGGGTTAATTTTGGTTTCTGTAATTCGTTGGTTGGTTTCCAGGTCGATTTTTCAGAAATTATCTCGTAACATTTATGGGATAACAGAGATAGGAACTTTTCGCATTTGATAGAGGTGATAGGACGGGTCCCGAGAAATGGTCGAAAGGGATTCAACGCGTGAATCTGCGACAAATAAGTAATTTGGGTTCATCAAATATCATAGCAATACAGTAATATGGTGCAGGGGTCCATAAGGATTATCAAGGGTGATATTTATGTACTTATATCTTGTACTGGTCAATGGGGTTCTCAGGATTTATGTGTTTATATAGTTCAATAATGCACTGGATACTGAGATTTATTAGATAGTGTTACCTGATATATAATATGGTTTGTGATCGAGGGACAACGATCAAAAAGGTACCCGTCATTTTCGTAAACGAAGCTTGGACGAAAATTGCCTGGAGTCTATGGTGAGTACTCTTCGTTGGTTGAAGTATGATGAAAAAAGAGGCTGCTAGGTTGCATCTGCACTGGACTACGTGTTGTAATGATTGATTTCCAATATGTCATTCCAATTCCTGGAATAAAAATGACTAGGCAGAATCACACGTTCTTTAAAACGAGTCGTCATATTACATAATAAGCAATACGATTGGTTACATTTAATGGTTAGCGTTACGCTACAAGGCAACATTAAGCAAATGCTAATATTAATGCACATGTATTGATTTTAACAAAATGAGATTGTTACTTTAAGTGAGGTCTCTTATTATTTTCCTTAGTATACGTTATTACACACACTTTATCTTAATTTTTTTCAACCCTTATTTAATTCTACATTAGATTTAAAATAACTATTCAAACATAAGTTACACTACATCCTTTAGTTTGAGGTCTCAGTTTACAACATATTTCATGCCTTCATTGTTCACGCACGTCCGTACTGTTTAAGAAACGCATGTTGCAGCGTCATAACCACACGGTTTTACGTAAACGACACTTACAATAAGGGAACAAGACATAGCAAGGACGAGTGGAGACCTCTATATCCACTCGTTTTCTAATGCCTTCCCTTTTTCTTGGCTTAGAAGTTCTCATGGGGTTTCGGGTTTAACTTCTGCATTTCAGCCATTTCTTCGTGTTCTTCCTTTGGGTTTTGCCTTCTTAGTCTCAAAACTCTTCCATAATTAAAAGTTAGTAATATTCGCATGGTCAGGGAAATCGCAAATATGAAACATACGGTCAGTAGTATGTTCCACCCAAAATTTTTCAGAATAATCCGTACCTATTATCCACGTACGTTAGTCCCTGGTCTTCATTAGTAAATAGGGGGATCAGGGAATATAATGCGCCTCTTATTTTTGTAAGCCTTTATGTCCCTTTATTCTTTTCTATTTTGGACGATATCCAGGTTTTCATTCCCTCAATATCTATATTGGGAATTGTGTACGACAGGTTAATTACCTTAAAATTGATTATTTTAGGACTTATTATATTTGTGCTTAGGAACTTCAATTCAAATACTATATAATTTTAAAAACTCTTATCTATGTCTATGTACATCAAATGGACCAAAAGATCGTTCGGAAGTTCTAGGTTTTTCAACGTATTCGATATATCTTTCTTATGCATATTTTCGCGAATTAATTTAAGACATTGTTCGGCTAAGAAAAGCGGATTATTTATAACTTTTATTACTCTAAAAATTAATTGTATTTGCGACACATTACAACATTTTTGTTCACGTACAATAATAAATTAACCAGGGAATACTATGGATCCAAAATTTTCATCTTTTTCAATAAGTTTAGTACAATTTTTTATGTCATTATAATCTCGCGCGGTAACTTCCAATGTGTTGGATATTATTTCAGGATTTATGCCATCAAAGTTCCAGCAATTTTTATACGAACTTTTAAGGAAATTTCCTCCATATAGTACGTTATACTTTTGATCTATTAATAGTGTAAGGAATCTAAGTGACAAAAAGCGATTATCACCATCACTATAATTTGGCCACTTTCGGTATCGATTATCGCCTTATGATTAGGGCTTGATTCTGCTGTTACGATTTGAAATGATCAGTTTATAATTACGTATATTTATGCTAATAGTCTTTTGTTTTCAGCAGTATTATAATTTGTAAGACCATTTGCCATGTGCCTTCAGCATGAGAATTTATTTTTGATATAATACACATGTACAAAAATATATTGGAAAAAAATTTCCATTAGTATTTTTGTAGCTATACCATTTTTATTCCTAGACAAAGAGTTTTAAATTATTGCTCCTTTATGACACAAAACTATTAAAAATCTCTTAATCCTGTACTGACTAAGGGTAATTCCATCTATCAGGTTTTTTAACGGTTCTACCAGATTGTGTCGTTACTTTCTCCTCGACTTCTTGCGGTTTTTCTTTTTAGGTTTTGCTAGTGATATAAGATCAAATTTCTTGTAAGGTTTTTTCAAAAATTGTTGCTCTTTTACTTTTGTTTCTTTCGCATACGCGGCCGCTGATGTCGGTTTTGATTTCCCTATATCTTTAACTACTATATGATCTGATTCGTCGTCAGACTCTTCGGAACTGGTTTCCGATGATTCCGCCTTAGACCTTTTTGATGTGGCACTTTGCAATTTTGAGGTATCACCTGCCCTTCCTTCGTAAGTTTCTACTCCTCTGGAAGTAGAAGGTTTATTCTCTAAGTCCTCGCTTTGAGTTTTCAACTCGGGAGATTTGAAAGACTCTTGAGAACTCTGAGATGAATCAGAAGTTTTTGCGGGGTTCCTCCACTATTTAAATGCCCTTTCTTCAGCGGGATGGGGTATGTTTTGCACTAGTGTTTCCCTCCATGAAGTCCATTGTTTAGGCTTGACCTTGGACAGTTATATCATGATATTATCCGTGCTGGTCATGCTTGGGAGTTTGATTCAAATGCAATGTACTTTGCCTCGTCTTTAAGGGGGAATTTATTAAATCCATTGCTTCTCGCAGATTTGTTTTGATTGAATCTTTGGGAGTTTTCTTTATGGTAATACCCGGAGTTTCTACCGCTCTGTTCAATTCCTCCTGTAGCGACAGGGGTCTCTCTGTTGGGGTTGCTGGGGAAACCATATCATCTGAAAATCTTTTTGGGGCACAAAGGGTCGAAATTCTTTCAGGATAAAATTGGTTTTTCGGAGATATCGTATAATCTAATTCTCCTGCGCTCTCCGATGATGAGCTTTTTGGGCTTTATGGAGTTTTTATTCTCACTGGTATTAGGGATTTTCTTTTAGGAATAACTAGATTTTTCATAGCTAATAATTCTTCAAAGTTTTACTCGTCACTATCATTTTCGAAATAGTCTAGCTTGAAATTAAAGGGTTTTAGCTCTGCCAATCTTGATTTAAGGGGCTCATCTTCTGCGTCTGACGAATCGGTAGACGAGGGACGCGATACCCATCATTCCGGGAACATGGATTCTTTTTATTCGGCTAACATGTGCCTTGTAGGTTTTGTCATTATCGGAGTTCACCATTTTCAAATTAAAATCATGATCGTACTTCTTGATTGTTCTATACGGTCCAGCATATATATTGGAAAGGTCTTTGCCCTCCGTCTTTGCCTCATTCCTTAGTTCGACAAAATGTCCTATCTTAAAATCTATATTCCCTTTGACTTTGGGTTGGTTTCTTAGCTCTTGGTTTATTTTACATTTTTCAACTCTTGCTTAACTATCTTAAAAGTTTTCCTCATCCTATTTATAAACTCTTGTTTGTAATCCTTTGTGTCATTGCGATATTGCCGAGACTCAATAATCTCATCAAACGGGATTCTAACATCGCAACCAAATAGTAAATAAAAAGGGTTGTCTTTGGATGTTTCTGAATAAGCATTATTGATTATGTTGGTTAAATAAAGTGAGAATTGATCCCAATCGTTCCTGTTGTCTTTTGTATACATTCAAAAATATTTTATGCCTATTTTTTATTTTACCATTAGCTTGTGGGTGGTAAGGGGAAGTCAGCGATTTATTTATGCTCAGAAAATTCAGTAAATCTTTTGTTACCTTATAAGAATAATTGCTTCCATTATCACATATAACCTTGTTTGGAATGCCGAACTTTAAAAAAAATTTCGCTAATGCCTTACTCGTGGCGTACGCGCCTTGATTCTTTAATGCTTTTGCATAAGTAAATCCGCAAAAGTGATCTATAACAGAAAGAATACAAGTTAGGCCCCTGTTGGAAACAGGTAAGCCTCCACTGGTTCCATATAAATCAAATGAGACAATATCAAAGGGGAATTTCTGAATGAAAATATTCGAATGCAGTTATTATTAAGTTTTGGGGTAACACAGGTATTATTGAGGTTTGGCTTCTATATGCCTCAGTAACCACGATTCTGTATAGTATTTCTTCATCAAGATCACAGTAAAAATTATCTATTTCTTTACTAAGAGTTTTGAATCTATCTGATAACGCATCATCATTCACAAAATAATTAATAAGTGCTACACACATTTCGTCCTTTTTTTGATTTCTTTTTATATTTTCTAAAGACAAGGGACAATAGTTATCCTTATTTTCTTTTACTGTTACTTTGACTTTTTTTTCTTACATTTATGTTTACTCTTAGTATTGATAGCGTTAATTCTGTTCTCCTTCGCTTCCGATGGCATATTTTCTGGGAATCTACTCAAGAAGTCACAAGCTGCATTTTGTTTACCTTTAAATATTCAAATACATAATCTAGATCTTGGATTTTCATAATCCATCTAGCTAGAATTCCTGTGGAGTTTCTAAAAGTGCGCAGGTACTGCAGGCTTTTATGGTCTGAACGTAGTATAAATTTTCTACGAATTATATAGTGTCTAAATCTGAACAAGTGGTGGATTATACATAATAATTCTAAGTTGGTGGCGGAATAACTAATTTCGCCTTTTGATAAAGTTCTACTCGAATAGCATATAACTTTTTGGATTATTTTTGTTTAGGCACTCCCTTTAGAGGATTAGGGTTTTCTACCGGGATTATTTGCGAAAGAATAGCGCCAATGCCCTTCGAACTTGCACCAGTTGTAAATACAAATTGTCCATTCTCGAAATCTGGTAGCGATAATATTGGTTCCGAAGTGAGTGCCTTTTTGAGACGGTCTACGGAAGTTTGAGCTTCCTGGGACCAGATAACATTTTGGGAGTTCCCTTTAGTTTATTCCATGAGGAGTTTTGCAATTTGGGCGTAACTGCGCACTAATTTTCTAAAGTAGCCAGTAAGACCTAGAATTCCTCTTAATTCTTTCATAGTTTTAGGGGGTTTGAGGTTTTCAAAACATTTTATTTTGTCTGGGTCTGGGGATATCTCTCCTTGCGTCACCACTAATCCTAAAAATTTAATTTTTGGTTGAAATAAATTTACTTTTTCTGTCCAGTATTTTAGATTTCCCTCTCTGAATTTCTCGAAAACTTTAGCTAATGTTGCTAACTGCTTTTCAGCGTTTTCTCCTACACAAAGGAATACATCAAAGCAATGAGTGATATTATTTAATCTTCTGAATAGACGCAATAATGGTCTATATAGCGCGCTTGAACTCGTCTTGATTCCAAAAGGTACTCTTAAGTATTCATAGGAACCACACTCGGTTGTAGAAAATGCAGTTTTATAGACATCTTTTTTGGCAACTTTCACTTGGTGGTAGCCTTGGGTAAGATCTAAAGAAGTAAAAAATTTGTTTTTGCTTGAGATGAGTCAAGGGTTTCATCTATTCTTGGTAAAGGATAGTCTAAGGTCACTATTCTTTTTTGGTACCAAGATCACTGGTGCAGAATACGGACTTATACTGGGGCGTATAATTTAATTTTTTGTTCTAATTCATGAATTTTATTTTTTTAACCTTTCTTTGTGCTTATACGGCACACGATATGGCTGTTTCGCGACAGGACCACCAGTCGTTAAAATTGAATGTTCATAAAATGGTATCAGTACGATGTCATTTTCAGATGCGGAAAATACATCTTTAAAATTCCATAATAATTCGCATAATTTTTTCTTAAGTTCTAAATCCGTAATATGATCCATATTAAATTTGTTTAAGAATTGCGGTTTAGTTAGAGGGTATTTGTTATTTGAGGTTTTAATGTCATTAACTAGGTTTCTTTTGGAATTTTCCCATCTATCTAAATCATTCTCCGAGAAAACTTGGATTTGAACTAACGTCCCCTTTTTTATTGTAATTGTATCATTTTTGTGGTTATTAGTTACCCAAATAAAACCTTCTCCTTTGTCGTAAGATTTAATTTGTTCTTCGCATAATAGATTTTCAGGAATTTCATTTGACGGGATCGCAAGCCATGCTTCAGATTTTCTATCCACTGGTTCAATCATTTGTGATTTTTGAATTCTTTGCATAGTTTTGGGAGGGACTTTTGTTTTCCTTATTGCGAATCTATAATATTTTTCTTTAATTTCATTGTCTATTAAATTTAGACTGGTGCTATCCGCCAATGACATTGGCTGCACCTGAACCGCATTGGGGCTCCCTACTTTTTTCCTTATTTTCACTATTTCCTTGATTTCATTCGACCTATATTGTCGCATATCACCTATTTTTGTTTTAGCCGATTCAATTCATTTCTGCAGTGTCTCTCAGAATAATTAAAAAAATTTCTGATTATGCCATGTCTTCTTTGTAGCGAGACATGAGGTTCAAAAGATTGCGACATTATACCGCCAGAAATTTTATTTACTTTTACATTCTCTTCGTAACCTCTGTTACAATTTCTAAAGGTAGAAATTCCTTCCCATACCTTAGCCGGGTAGACAAGCCTTTCGTTCGCTATGTCTAATAATACCTTATTCGACCTTAAAAAATTTGCGCCGATAATGGCCTCATATGGAAAGTTATTGCATATTATAAAATTTGTCGGAAAAATTCTATTATCCCTTTTTACATCTAGGTGAATTGAACCTTTTGCATCCAATCTATGCCCTTTTACACTAGTTAAGTTGGGATTATTAAAATTCTTCTGTCGCCTAATATGCGGAGGTAACATATTAAATACGCATGAGTTTATGATATTTACCGTGGCACCAGAGTCAACTAAAGCCTTAAAGTAAACATTTGCCACACGAAAATCATTAAATATAGGAAACTTATTATTACTATCATTAAAGGACGGTACTATTATTGGGGTGAATCTACAAAATATTCTGGGCCCCTTCTGGGTCCAATTTATTCTTATGAGGGGCCTGACACGTTTCCCTACGAATTCATTTCATGCGTCGGTGTCTGCAATAGAGATTTGGATATGTCCAAGGAATCTCTAGTCAAATGATTTACATTTGTTTGTCTATTTTGCCATTTATTATTACGGTAGTTTCGATTTCTCGCGCCAGTGCCGGGTGCTGGAGTCGACTAGAAATGATGTTGGCTTGAAAATTTTTCATTTCTCGTAGGCAAATTTTCGGGATTTCTGTATAGGCTACCATTCTTGCACCATATTGGTTTTGACGAGTATTTGGGTTTTCAAATCGATCATTATTTTGTCTATTGGGGGGAGGATTGTACAAATTTGGTTGGTACGCGTTGTGAGGTACTACTTGGCACAATCTTCCCTGACTATATTCTAGTGCACCACTGGCGCTAAAATTTGTTCTCCGGAACAAATGGTTGCCATAATTTTGCGTATTACCGACGACAATCCTTGGTGCCGTTTTGTCCCTAATCCTAGAGCGGCACTCTCTCGCGATATGGCCAGGTCGATTACAGTTATAGCATCTTACAACTGTGGAACTATTGCCATAATTGATTGATTTAATGGGCTGAAAACGTACTGTTTTCTGCCTAATGGGTTCTTGCGTTCTATTTCTTTGTGGCACTGGGGATTTATCCCTTGAAAAGAAATTTGGAGAAGCTAGATCGCCCTTGAAGGTGCGGCTTGCGTTTGATTCACCTAGGCTATTTATTTTTGTTTTACTGTGATTTGCCACGATCGTACCAATTTCGATCATTCATCCCACCTCCTGAACAGCAAGATCCAATGTCTGAATATTATTGGATATTACCATTCTATATAATTTTGGGGGTAGCCCTTGCAAAATGGCGTGTAGTATGATTTTTTCATATAATTCTCCTGAACCTTTTCCGAATTTTGCTTTTACTGAAATCCGTATATTAAGAGGATATTCTCTTATGTTCTGTGTATTGTCAAAGCATACTGTTCCGTGTTTTAATTTATTAGTTGAACTAGTTCCGATGAATTTATCTTTGAATGCCGTTAACAATTTTTCTATTGTATTTATCGGCAAGCTGTCGTCATCCCCTATAGTATTTTCAATTTGCTTTAGGAAGGTTAAGGCCTGCCCTCTTAATCTTAGTAGGAGCATACCGACTAACGTTTTTTGCTCTGTTTTAGCTAATTCTACATAATGGGTCAATTGGATATTAAATTCGTTGACATCTGTTTATCCGTCATATTGCGGAATAGATTTTGTTATTTCTACACTGTTCGCGACCAATTTTTGCGCAATTAATAGTTCGCTTAATTCTTCTGACATCTTGGGGTTTGAAATATTTCAATTGCGAAGTTGGTTTGAATATTATATACTCACAGTAAACTTATTTTTCACTTCACCTATTTTGGAGAGGCTATTATCTCCTATGAGATATTTTAAAAGCTTTCCCTATAATAATTTAGCGGCTATAGGCCTAATCACTTTTTCTTATAAGTCTGTATCTATCCAATTATTTAAATTTAAATTACGAAGTTTGTAGCATAACTAGTTCGCATGTTTTCCTCCAAGTTTACCACCACACCAAATGTAATGTTAAGGAGTTTACCCTGTATACCGATCGTGCCACTTGTACTGTTGAGGTTTAAAGCTGTGAACTTGCACCTTATAAGTTTTCCGATCGCGCCACTTGTAACGCTAAAGATTGTGCCAATTGTGCCATCGAGGACTGTGCCACTGCAATGGGGAGTAAGGTAAATGGGTGACCGCGCCACTCTCAATCTTAGAGAGAAAACAAAATGTGTAATTACGAAAGTGTAACCTTTTTTCTTCGAGTTATCTCCGAATCAGATTCCTTAGGGAGCACTACCTATGGAATACAATTGAACTATTTATCTACTGTGCGATGAGATACTGGAATATACTAAAAAGAAACATAAATAGAAAAATACTGGTTTTATTTAAACTTACATTTTAGGTGCACAACTATGTAGGTATATGACCAAAACTTCACTTCAAATAAACGACAATAGAGGCAAAGTTAATCATTTAATTGATTCTCTGTAATAACAGTAATAATCATGATGATGACAATAATAATAATGGCGATAGAGACAATCCATATCTGACAGAAAAAACACTTTTTTTTAACTATATCATAATAGTCTTGATTCTGCGCGCTAAGAGCTATTTCACAATTGGCACAACTCCTGAGGAGGGGCCGTTACCTTGTCATTATGTTTACCAACTCAACTCATTATGCTAACTGCCCATACAATAATTTGTTTTCAATATTTTTGATGATTAAACATTCATACCCTTATTATAACCTGAAACTTCCTGTGAACTTTGTATCTCGTGAATTTTTATTGCCAAGTATCTTTGCGAAATTCAATACCATATTCCTTGTCTAGCTGAGATAAAATGCATTTTTTCTTTTACTGATTTAGAATTTAGATTCAAGTTTGAAACGGGATTTATGCTTAATTAGGGAGAGTTTAATTTATTTCGGAAGTATCCTTAGAAATTTTTTTTTTTGTATTTTAACTATATCACATATTACTTACGGTACAGAATCACGCATTGAAAAATTAGTTTCTAGATATCAGAAAACCTGTTATGCAGTTCGATGAAAAAACACAATTTCATAAAGGATATGCTTATTTTTGCAATCAACATACAAATGGAAATCATTTTAATCCAACAGGATTTCGGAATATGAATTCGCTAAGAAGTTCAAGAAAGAATACAAAGAGACAAGTGCATCGATTGATTTTTATCTCTTATTTACTCCAGAGAAGAACTTCTGCACTAGTGATTACAACTTGGAAAGGTATTTTCTAGTTCTTGCTAAATTACTTCAAAGGTTAAAATCCTTTACATAGAGGCCAAAGATGTCAATTGGAACGAAAATGGCTTTTAATCATAGGTTCTTTTAGCCTACAAAACAAAGATGTCGTAAGTAATCCATAAATCCCATAAAGAAGGACACATGGTTAGGTATCGAACCTCATTCAGGACTTGGTAAATATTGCATTGGATTGAGCCGACAAAGCATTGCGAACAGTGTCATGACCACCTGGTGGCAGCTAGAACATGACCAACTGAGAGTCAAATATGGTGGCGTAGAAAGATAGAAGAGAGAGGAAACAGGAAGAGAAAAGAGGGTTGCTATAGAGAGCAAATTTTGTAAATGTAAAAGCAACATTGTTCGTTCTTACCTAGGTTCTTGCTAACAGAAACACCAAAGGCTTTACATATTTTTGATTAGTGATTATTATCATGGATTTTTCCCGTTTCCTTTTATTATTTGTCCTATGGATCAAATTTGGGTTTTGTGTTCGACGGTTGAAAAATAAATTATTATGGGACACGTGTTCTGTGTAATTCTATCGGTGCAATCTTAGCTTATGATGTTACTTCTCCCTTAGTTTTTGACTTACGATTGTCTTGGTACAACATATCTCCTTATCAATACGAGATATAAGTGCACTTCTTATTGGGGATGAACGAAAAATTTTGCTTCGCAAAAACGTTGGAGCTCTTGAAGTAATATTAATAGATTGAAGCCGATCTATAATTGGGCACATGGAAAGTGATGGATCCAAACAACTAAAAAGAAGACATAAAATTTGTTATGAAAAAAAGAGAGAGAAAAGAGTGACTTGATCGCATAGGTAAAAAACAGTAGAACCACATCTGATTGCAAAAAGGACAACAATTGCAGGAAAATTACTATTTGTTTCTAACTAACAAATGGGTTACAAAAAACAACAGTTGACTCTCCACATAATTCTAAAAAAAAGGGAAAAAAATATACATTCATTACCACATTACATTGACAATAAGTCCCGACACAATTTAGTATATTAAGGACGACCTCCCCTCCCCCCCCCCCAAAAAAAAGAAGAAAAATAAACACAGAAAAGAAATATTAATATACTTCCCTAGAAAAAAGTCCAACTTCACCACCTCCTTCAGAACAAACAATAAGCCATTCGAACTTATAGTCGGGGGCTCAGCCAACGATATTCTAATATCACAGGCTTCAACGAGCTAAAGAAGGTTTGAGGAATTTATCAGGGGTAGAATTGGCTGCTGAATACGAATATAGGCGATTGGAACGAAAACTTTATGTTCCAAAAGAAATATCACCTAATTTTTCGGAATCGATCGTCATCAGCTATATTTTCTGTTTTTTGACATAGATGAGAGATTTAAACTTAGAATGTGAAACAGAATAAGATACTGCTATACCATCTCCTGCTGTTGTGATTATGCCAATCCCCACCTCCCAGTAGGGCCACATATTCCTTTAGGAATAAGCTGCATATAAGAGTTTGTTGATTTTGTTCTTTTTTTAAAATAAACTTTATTTAGAATTTTAAAGTAAATTGGAAGAGAAATACCTTCAAAAAACTAAGGGTAAACACACAAAATCAATGAATTTTAGCACATGACAAAGGTCTATATCTGTCTTTATTCAGGAGAAGGGGGTCTGGGCTGGAAAAGGTATTGTATTAATTACTATGTTTCAAAAGAGTAATAAAGAGAAAATTTCATGGTGTAGTTTTTTCTTATCTGATTTCTGATTTATTGTATACTTTACCAAAAATGCTACTTACACTAAACCATTTTGTTACCCTCCAACTATTAAATTACATATCAAAATTTTTTTTTAGGATCAATGGTATGTATTTCTTGAGAAGTGGTTTTTCTGTATTTGCTACTATTGACAGCATGTAATGAATTTTGACATAAAAGCTCCGTAATGATTTCTTTTGTGGTGAAAAAAAACTGAACAATCTGCAGTGTATATCCATAGTAACTGATAGAACTCACAGCTGACACCATTAAATTAATTTGCGGCTGATTGCGTTTATTAGAATAAGCTACCTAGAAAATAGCCCAGGCAACATAAGCAGGCATATGAAAGTTGAGACAATCTATGCAGAGAGGTTACAAAACATAAGCAGGGAAAGAAGCATAATCACAACGATATATTTTAATTACTGAAGTTTTGTAGAAATTTAAAGTTCTAACTTAAGAGTACTCTTCAAAGCCGGGTCCTTTTTTGGGAAATAAAATAATTAGTTGAAAGATCAAAGAAAACTAATATTTGGTAAATAATGTATTATGTAATTTTGTAATCTCAGAAGGTTTCATTGATTATGTCATTTCTTGCTATTTGTTTTACTGTTATATTTGTACAGGTGTGAAGTATTTAAAAAGGTAGGTGTTTCGAATTGTTGCTGCTTTACTGTAAATATTCAAAGCAACATTCTACCTTGAATTAAAGATTTATCCGTTTCAATGCCAACATTCTTCTGAAGTGTCTTGTTTATGGAGCTTTCCTTGAAAGGGTACTGCCCTAAACATTTAAGGAAAAGTAGCGTGCATATATTCCGCCAAATCCTTTCCTCCTCTGGACCCTTGAGGATGCTCATTTATAACACATCAGGAGTTGTTTGCTAGGTTGATTCTGGAGAGAAGAAGCTAGGTAAAGATAGGCTAGGCTATTTGGTAATATTGTCGGTTTCAGCTTTTTACATAACTTGGTGCAAGGTAATCATGCCACTCAATGTGCCTTTAGCTACTTATAATGTTGATTCCTAGTATAGCCTACCAATTGCTACCATTGCAATTGTATTCATGGCACCCCCTCCCCTCCCTTAATGGGGCCAAATAGAGATGTTGGGGTAAAATTCTACTTTAGCTACTTTTGGCTATCTTGGGAAGGGGTTATGTTAGGAAAATGAGACTTTCAGGGATGAGTCTACAGGCTAAAGTATGTCCCGGGAAGGTATTTTGAATTAACTATCTCCACTCCTTCTCCCTCGAAAGGGTCCTGAAATTTGCCTACATGACAGGTCTATACCTATTGAAATTTTGACAAAACATTTTACCTTAATTTTCAGTTATCAGTTTCTTTTTCTCTGGTTTTAGCTCTGAAAATGCAATGTCAGTTATTTGAGCAGAATTTTAAGACATATAAATAGTTTATTTTCAAAATTTAGGAAATGTATTTGCATATCTTTAAAACCTTATAAATTGGGATTGAGCAAAGTTGTGAAGCTGAAAACAATTTTATTGTACTTCATTTAAGCAGAAGATCTATTTTGCAAGGTTTCACTTGTATACCTCACATATTTTTAAAGGTCATCAAAGGTCAGGACCCTCTAGAGGGAGAAGGAGTGGAGGTGAGTACTTCAAAATATCTTCCCAGGACAAACTTTAGCCTGTAGACCCATCCCTGAAAGTTTCATTTTCTTAACCTAACCCCTTTCCAAGATAGTCAAAAGTAACTAAAGTAGAATTTTACCGATGTTGGACTTAAACAGAACTTAGCTGAATTAGTTTATTTCAGTATTTCGCATCAAATTAGATACTTTGAAGTATCTCATATCAAATTACAGCTCATAAAATTTAATCCATTGTTTGAAAAGGGCCTTGAACAAATTTAAACCTGTGCATTTGCTTTGCTCAAAATTTCCCTTAAAAAAGTGCCAAGCAGAGGTCTGAAAATTAAATCAATATTTTTCTGGCTTATGAGTATATTTCTTTTTAAAATCCCTGTTGTCTTTAAAGCATTTCAAGAAAGTCTTTGCAACCTGTGGGTATAGTGCTATGACAAATGAGCTAGTGAAAACTAATAGAAAATATAATTTTTATTTTGTTATTATTGTAAGATTAGAATGTCACAAAGTTAAGTGTTCAATATGCTTGTTTGTTTCTTTGAAGTAAAACAAACCCTTCTGGAACTTTGCTGATATCTGACTTGCAATTAATGTGTCTAAATACAGTTTAATGTCTGTGGTACAGTAGTGAAAATGGCTGTAAATATGACTTGGCTCTTATCTTTTCAATTCCTTGTCACAATAGACAAAAAGGATATATATACCTGCACAAGGAGTGAAATGAAGTTGCTATAGATCATTGCTATAGACACATATATACTTGCACAAGGAGGAAAGGAAATAGATGATGAAAAAAATCTTTTATACCCATTAAATGTAAGATGGAAATGCACAAAGCTTCAACTATGAATCTGTTTTATTTAAACAGACAGGAGGGATAAGTCTCCAAGCTTTGACAAATTCAATTTCACTTTTTTGGGCAAAGAATCCCAAGGTAGGTATAAGCTTGCAAATGAGCTTCTGGTATGAATAAACCAGATGTGAAACATATATATATATATATATATATATATATATATATATATATATATATATATATATATATATATAGATATATAGATATATATATATATATATATATATATATATATATATATATATATATATATATATATATATATATATAGATATAGATATATATAGATATAGATATATATATATATATATATATATATATATATATATATATATATATATATATATATATATATATATATATATATATATATATATATATATATATATATATCATAATAAAATTAAGACAAAAAATACTCTTGTAGGCTAGAAATTGAACAAGACTTACAAATAAAGACGAATACCCCTTTATAGCCACCTCTACATGTAAGGTAGAAACAAACAAATCTTCAATTATGCATATATTTTCTTCAAATAAGACAAAAATTAAATCTATATTATTCAGAATACAAAGTTCTTGGTATAAAAACTACCATTGAAGAGAAACTAATCTCTTAAGTAAGTATCAAAGTCCTATGGTGTATTCAATAGTTTAATGATTTTTTTGTCACATTGACTTTACTTGGCAGTAGAAACCAACTGTTTATGGAAAATGGAAACTGCGTAGGCAGCACTGTCAGATAGAAAAACCAAAAAAAAAAAATAATTAAAATTCAACTGCTCATCGCAGGTAGCAGCGTCAGAAAGAAAACCTATAAAAGAAAAGTGATAAAACTTAATGGCTCTGTAGACGGGAAACAAAATAAAATAAAGTAAAATGAACAAAAATTAGCAAGAACTTCAGACAGGAGAATATGCCCCGTCGACCGTTTATGTCGTTTCTTTTTTATACAAGGGAGAAATTTATGCAAAATTTATTTGGTATTTTTATTTTCGTTATTATATATTATATGCTATTTTTATTTTATGAAATTTATACTATTTTTTATACAAAAATTTTTAGAAATTGGTAATATATGTAGAAACATATCAGTAGAAGACAAAAATAATTCTACTGAATATATTCTATTAGATTCTATTAAATCAAATATGACTGTATTGCGCATATGGAAACATATGGAAACATAGATAACTTGCAAACATACTTTCAGAAGATAAAACCAAATTACTAAAAGGCTTTTACCGTAATTCCAACTTGAATTTATTATGCAAGACCCAATTGTAGAAATTGATTAATTGGAAACAAATAACTTCCGAAGACAAAAAAAAAGAAAAACGGAAAAAAATCAAGTGTAATGCAAATCCAATTTGCAAATTTATTATGCTTTGAAGAATAGTTACTTGAATGATATAGCCCCTACTGCTCAAGTTGCTCATTCGTTGTCACATTTGGAAAACTGGTTATGAGAAATATGAGCAAATGTATAATCAAATAATCTTCCAAGCATACAAATACCAAAAGTTACTATAAATAGACAAAAAAATTTCAAAATGAACAGAAAGTACAATAAATAACCACTTCAAACTTAAAATGAGCAGAAATTAACATGAGTAGGGCCCCATGCCTTCTCAAAACTAGAATGTAATTTGAGCTTGGTTAGTAAAAATAGTGAAAACATTTATAGCATATTTTGTTTTCAGTAAAGCATAAATTTTGTTCTGGTCTTTAATAGGCATGGGGGATAGCAGCCCTACTAATGTTAATTTCTGCTTGTTTTGACTTTGCATGGGCTGTTTACTGTAATTTCTATTTGTTTTGATTTTCACTTATTTATTGATAGTGATTTGTGGTAGTCTTACGTTTCGAAGATTATTTGACTTTATTTTTGCTCATTTTTGGCTTAATGGAGCTCTTTACTTTTCTTCAAATTTTTTTTTGTGGAAAGTTTTCAAAATTAATTTCTGCTTGTTTTTATTAATAGTCTTTTTCATGGAAACAAATATTGCATTTCTTTTTAGTTTTTTATAAGAATTCTTAATTTGGGCTGTTATTTGTATATGGGGGACACTTTTTCAACAACAATAACTCCTGGAGTTAACCTAAAAAATAAAACTTAGTATCATCCCTAAAGGTTTCTACCCATGCTCTTTGACAATCTGGATACATTTACACTATTTATTTATTTAAATTCTAGAAGCAGGAGTAGCAATAGTAATAGCCACAATAGTTTCAACTTAATACCCTTCAACCCTTTGGGTTGAACTTAATGCCCTTTGGTTTCCCTTCAACACACACTGAAAGTTTCAAATTAATACCATCAATCATTCCTGAAGCATTTCTGATGCATCAGCTTGACAACCTGTGTGGGTATAGTGTATTTTAAATTATTTCCATATAGTTTCTATACATCCCAATTTTGTTTGCCTTAATATCATTAGTTTTAATAGGAGTAGTGGTAGAAGTAGCAGTAGAATTAACTGTTGTAGCCAATGCTTTAGTGGCAGTAATAGTAATAGAAGTAGTACCATTAGGATTCAAATATTTTCTTTTGATTGGTTAAACATCCCTCTACATCAACATCTGCTAGTTGGTTCAACATCTGCTAGTTTCAACTTAAACCACCAAACTGTTTTTAAGGTATTGTCTTACATCCTTTTGACAACCTGCATGCAGAGGTTGTGTTGTGATTCAGTTCACCTTTCCTGCTCAAAATCCTAGAAAATTTTACCTTCATACTCTTAGGCATAGTTGTAGTCTAATAGGAGTAGTATTGAATAACAGCAGTACTACTAGCAGTAGTAGTAATACCATGGTGCCTTTTGATCAGTAGAGCATCCCTCTCATCAAGTCCTGGAAGTTCCAACTCAATACAATTTGTCATTGCTTTGATGTTGCTGATATTTCATTTTAATCACCTCTATGTTCATATACTTCTTTAGTTTTCTTCTCAATGCTCTTAACCTTACAAGAATTGCAATAGAAGTAGTAGTATTAGTAGTAGATGTAGCAGTAACAGTAGTATTAGAAGTAGTGTGCATGTATTGCCTTTGGGAGAGATAAATAATACATTGTGCCCAGATTGATCTTCCCTCCCAGCATTCTCTGGAAGTTCCAATTTAATACCCAAATCAATTCTTGAGTAATGCTAATTTTTACAATTTTCATGCACATAGCATCTTTCAATTTAGTTCAAATTACCACTAAATACTAAATGGAGTAGTCTGGTAGTCGTGTTGATGGTAGTTGTCGTAGCCTAGTATTGGTAACATGCAAATACTACCTTTTTAATCTTATCCCCAATGAAAAGTCTAGCCATACACTGCTTAGTTATTTCACCATACACTGCTTTATGAAATCGTTTATCGTTCTTGTCCACTATGTATCTATTCATTGAAAATGCTTTAATGTCTTCGAATGCCTTTTCATTTAATAGCTTTATAATTTCAGATATTCTATTTAAAATCTTTGAAGTAAGGGTTTCCAAGACACGTCCATCTTCTTCCGCTGTACTTTTCGCCATTTCGTCCGATAATTCATTTCCCTCTATATCTGCATGCCCTGGCACCCACTCAAGCACAATTTTGATTCCTTTTTCCAGTACAATTTGTATTTCACTGTGGCAATAAATAATTTCTCCAGCAACTGATTGAGATGTATAAATATTTTTCAATGCCTCTAGGCCACTCTTAGAGTCCAAACAATTTCTATAGGTTTCCCCATTTAACCCGTTCTCATTCACATATCTCACAGCTTCAGCGATAGCTAATACTTCAGCTTGATATACTGTTGTTGAAGATTCGAACTGCATCATATTCATCACATTCCTTGAAGGAATGACAAAGGCCGCTCCAACTTTTTGATATTTCTTGGATGCATCCGGAATTATATCCACTGCTTCGCCATATTTTAAATCTTTCGACATTCTAAAGGACTTTGCCACGCCAAGACCGTCCCATATTTCAAACTCAGTTTCACAAAGGGAATGTTCTAGCTTTCCATTGCGGGACAATCTCCAGATTCAGCACTCTCAGCATTTCCGTTAGACTACACTTGTTTGTGAACCGTTTCATAATTTCCTTAGCTCTTACTAATCCATGCATCTTTCTGCTTGAACACCATAATCTGCCTTCTTTAAGGAGCCTGGATTTAATTGGATTGGATTTGTCTGCAGTCCATGTCTTTCTCAAAAATTTTAAAGCTATAATTTCTCTCCTAGCAGGAAGATTGACATGTCCACTTTCTGATAAAAGAAATGACCTTGGGGTATTTTTTTTCTCAGAAAAAGCTATTCTTATTGCACTGTGTTGAATTGTCTCTAATTCTTCCAGCAATGACTTACTGCCCGCGATGAAGTATATCAGGCTGCCATATTCCATCTTAAGTCTTATGTATTTTAGATAAAATTCTACCCTTAATTGTGGCTTTAGACCAAAACCAGCACCAGAAAGCATCTTCTTAATATTTATCCGTCTTTCGCATGCTGTCTCCAAAGTTTTTATATGGGGTTTGAAAGTTAGGTTTTTATCAAAAGTCACACCAAGGCAATTAAATTCATTTACAAATTCTACACGCGGTTCAGCATTAACTTAGGTAGTGACAAATTCCTTTTCCTTGTTATCAGCATCGCTTTGGTTTTCTGAGTTGAAAATTTAACACAGTTTTCTCCTGCCCATATTTCCACTGAGTTAAGTGTTTCTTGAATAGTTTTTGTCCTTCTTCTATGCTATTGGTAATAGCCCACAGACCATTATCATCAGCAAATATACCAGCTCTTTCACCACCATTGTCCAACGGGATGTCAAACTCACTAATATTATAATAATCAGGCCCCATAACCAAGCCTTGAGGGACCCCTCTACGCCTCAATATTCTTCTCGCTGATGTTCCTTTTCCTATCTTCACATTTACTTCTCTTTTCGTTAGAAAAGCATGTGAAAAACCAACTAAATGTCCTTTAGTCTTCGCTTCTAGCACCCCTTCCAATATATATCTGTGAACCATGTTGTCAAATGCCATTTTCACATCATGGAATACGGCTATTAAAAACTTCGAATTTTCCAAACCAAACACTGCGTCATTTATAAAAATTGTCAAAACTTCTGTGGTAGATCTTTGTTTTCGAAAGCCGCACTGAATATCCTTTAAAAGCTTTGCTTTCTCTAACGCCCAATTTAGTCTGACTTTCACTAATCTCTCGTAGACTCTACCTAATACCGGAAGAAGAGTTATCATTCTGTAGTTTTCCAATGTGGTTGAATCTTTTCCTTGTTTTGGGATCATAGTGACTATTCCATCTTTCCAAATTTTCGGGAAACATCCTTTGTCCCAAACAATATTCATGATGTCTAATAATACACTTATCCATCTCTCATCCAACTGTTTGAAATATTGAGGATAAATTCCATCGTCTCCTGGTGTTGTTTGTGGCAGTTTTCCAAGCACTCTTTTTCAATTCACCAAATGTAAATGATATGTTGTATTATTCTTCATTACCTTTCTCACTTAGTCTCTTTACTTTGGCAGTTATTCGTGCTTCCTGGTTACTCAATTCATCTTGAGTGCCTATCACAGAATCCATATATTCTGCTGCTCTATCCGCCTTCTCTTGATCTTCAGTAACTATCACACCATCTACAGTCAAAGAACTGTTCTCAATGTTTTCTTTCTTCTCATTAATTAAATTTTTCACCTCACGGTAAACTCGATTTGCAGATTTTCTGAAATCCAATCTTTCTAAAAATTCTTCAAAACCTGTTTTCTTTGCTTCAATGATTTTCTTTCTAAATATGGCATATCTTCCTTAACACAACATGTAGTTTTCAAAATTTGGGAATTGATTATAAATTATCCTTGCTTTGACTAAATCACTTTTTGCCAAAGTACAGTCTTCATTCCACCATAGACTAAATCTATGTCCTTTTTGTCTTCCTCCTGTATTAGGGATCACCTGCTCTGCAACTTCTCTCAGTTCATTTTGGAATGTCTCGATTTTAGCTTCAAAGTCTTCCTGACAATTCACTTTACTTCTAATGTCTATGTCTTTCAATTTTTCTTTAAATAAATCCGAATTTGCTTTCTTCAGATTCAGCTTCCTATCTGTTTCGTTTTGAATTCTTTTAGCATTGTGGGAATACAGCTCTGTGATTATTGGGTCGTGATCACTATACAAACATGACACTTTGTCATTCTTTATTTCTACCTTTGAAGCTAAGCTCGCTGATCCCATAACGAGATCTACTGTTACTGTTCTTCTTGTCCTTCCATTAAGTCTGGTTGGCAAGTCTTTGGGAGTCAAAAGAGAAACTTCACCATTCTCTAGCAGGAAGTCTGCTACAATTTTTCCATTTCTATTTTCTAGTCCACAAGTGCACCATGCTCTATAATGAGCGATAAATCTCCCATTATCAGCACTTTCTCTCCTTTAGGTGCTAAGTCCAGTATTTTTCGTAACTTTTCAGGTGTTGTCAAAGAATTTCCATCTGGAATATAGACATTAAATATATTCACTTTCAATGATGGCGACAGATATAACTTACATCCAATCACTTCCATCTCACAAAGATCATCAAGATTAAAATAGATAGGAGTGTAATTGAGTGGCTTCTTGATTCCAATTATGGCTCATCCACCATCTTTATCCAATCTGTCCATTCTAACTACTTTGTAATTCCGAAACATAGGATTCATATATGGTTTTAAGAAAGTCTCTTGAATACAGAAAATATCGGCATCGACACTGGTACAATAGTCCAGCAAAAGATCTTTGTTCACTTTAACCATAGCTCGAGCATTTCATGAAATAATTTTCAGCCTTTGTCTCAAAGTCATTTGTGTTTACACTGTTGAATTAATGAGCTACAATCCAGCTCTGCAATTCCTAGGTTTTCGATAAACTTACATAATTTCTCTACCCTCTCTTCTAACGGTAAATTTGCCATTACCAATAATTCTGCTGATAGCAAAAGTCCAATAGCAATTTTGTTTGCAGCATTGTTTATAACTTGTTGAACTTCAAGTTGGGGCACATTGTGTGTTCTCACTGAATTTTCTTTGTAAACATTCTTATTGACAACTTCAGCATATGATCTGTATACAGTTTTTTCTCTCCTGTAGCTCATCTGTTGTTTCTCTGCCACTTTGAACACTTCCAAATTCCTTCTTCTAACACTACATAATGATGAGGTAGAAGGATGGTTTCCTTTGCAATTACACACCTGAAATAATCTGATTTCTTCTGTTGTTCTAAGTTTTTCAATGGGCAAACAGCTGACTGATGTTTACCAGCACATCTCAGACATAGATCTTCTTTGGCCATGCAATTCTTCTTTACATGTCCATATCTTTGACATATGTGGCACTGTATTATTGGTCTATTATATTCTTGCACAATTCTTTTCCTACCACACATCCACACTCCAGGTGGCAGGAAAGTACTTTCAAAAGCTAATAAAATTGCCAGGCTGTCCTCTAGCTTCTTGTTTAACGATTGAACCGCTTTTGTATTTTTGCACTTATGACTGAAATTTGACTGTCAATACTTTCAATTACCTCATGTTCTGACAGTTCCAAGGGGATACCTTTGATTATTCCTCTCACAGTACTGCCTCTTTTCTGAATGTCCACATTTAATCCTTTAATCATATAGTGACACCACAATCATCATATTGTATAAATAAGAAAAGCAGTTAATAACAGAAATAGCCTACATATAAAAATAACAGTCTACTACACGATAATTGGCTAAGGTTTGTTTTCTTCTCCTACATTTTGATTAGTTCCATAGAGTGAGCTTATTTGGATTTTAATTTCTCACTTGTTGCTGGCTATGTTTACTAGTAGCCTACAGTTGTGACAGTGGGGTACTACTAACTATACAAGTGTGTGTTTCTACTTTGTTGTGTTACCCCTCACCTTAGCAGTCTTGATAGCCTCAGTATACTTGATTATTGATTATAGAATCTGCGCACCTGTTGGAAGTTTTGAAATTATAGCCAGTTTAGTAGCCTATTACCGGTGTGATGCCCCCTCCACAAAGTCACAAACGTCAGAAACCAATTACTCCTGAAAAAGGTATTGATAAATGTGCTGTTGCTGGGTGTTTACTTGACAACAGTTCTTGTGCTATACAGTGCGATAAATGTGACCAATGGTTGTGTGCACAATGCCTATCAATGTCCTCCTCTGAATATGATATCTTTGTAAAAATGAATGACCGACTTGGTAGCACCTGGGTATTCCCCATGTGTAAATCTAGAGGTTCAGCCCAGCAAGAACTTCCCCAGCTGCTGAAGTCAGCTCTTAATGAGCACTGTAGTGAAATGAAAGCTATGTATGTTGGTTTTCAGAATGAAATTTGTACCTCTCTTGAAGGTATTAATGCTAGAGTTCAGAGTCTAGAAGTCATACCATTGTTGTTAAGCTGAAAACTGAAGTTCAAAAGAAAGTGCTACAAGAAAATGACAGACTGAAAAGACGTATGAATTTAGTTGCATATGGTGTTCCACTCCAAACCAATGACTTACAGTTCTTACAAACGTTTCTTAAAAACATGTTTCAAATTGAAAAGAAATATTAATATACTTCCCTAGAAAAAAGTCCAACTTCACCACCTCCTTCAGAACAAACAATAAGCCATTCGAACTTATAGTCGGGGGCTCAGCCAACGATATTCTAATATCACAGGCTTCAACGAGCTAAAGAAGGTTTGAGGAATTTATCAGGGGTAGAATTGGCTGCTGAATACGAATATAGGCGATTGGAACGAAAACTTTATGTTCCAAAAGAAATATCACCTAATTTTTCGGAATCGATCGTCATCAGCGTCATCAGCTATATTTTCTGTTTTTTGACATAGATGAGAGATTTAAACTTAGAATGTGAAACAGAATAAGATACTGCTATACCATCTCCTGCTGTTGTGATTATGCCAATCCCCACCTCCCAGTAGGGCCACATATTCCTATAGGAATAAGCTGCATATAAGAGTTTGCTGATTTTGTTCTTTTTTTAAAATAAACTTTAATTAGAATTTTAAAGTAAATGGGAAGAGAAATACCTTCAAAAAACTAAGGGTAAACACACAAAATCAATGAATTTTAGCACATGACAAAGGTCTATATCTGTCTTTATTCAGGAGAAGGGGGTCTGGGCTGGAAAAGGTATTGTATTAATTACTATGTTTCAAAAGAGTAATAAAGAGAAAATTTCATGGTGTAGTTTTTTCTTATCTGATTTCTGATTTATTGTATACTTTACCAAAAATGCTACTTACACTAAACCATTTTGTTACCCTCCAACTATTAAATTACATATCAACATTTTTTTTTTAGGATCAATGGTATGTATTTCTTGAGAAGTGGTTTTTCTGTATTTGCTACTATTGACAGCATGTAATGAATTTTGACATAAAAGCTCCGTAATGATTTCTTTTGCGGTGAAAAAAAACTGAACAATCTGCAGTGTATATCCATAGTAACTGATAGAACTCACAGCTGACACCATTAAATTAATTTGCGGCTGATTGCGTTTATTAGAATAAGCTACCTAGAAAATAGCCCAGGCAACATAAGCAGGCATATGAAAGTTGAGACAATCTATGCAGAGAGGTTACAAAACATAAGCAGGGAAAGAAGCATAATCACAACGATATATTTTAATTACTGAAGTTTTGTAGAAATTTAAAGTTCTAACTTAAGAGTACTCTTCAAAGCCGGGTCCTTCTTTGGGAAATAAAATAATTAGTTGAAAGATCAAAGAAAACTAATATTTGGTAAATAATGTATTATGTAATTTTAAAACCTTTTGTTGTATTTACATCACAAAAGCTTTTAACATTTAGAGATCAAAGAAATAATTCTTGTTTTTTGGTTTCTTCTGTTGGGTGTCTTCTGTTGGTTTGCTTATACCTTAAAAAAGAAGTTCAAATAACTCTGGATCCAGGAAGAGTATAAAGCCAAATGAAATAAATCTAACTGATTATAAAGTAGAAATTCTACGGTAACACCAAAACCAGATGAAATTCTAACAAACTAGATCCTATTGATGCTTCTTCTTCACAATTTTTCCTAAATTGTATAAAATTTAAGTACTGGTACATTACGTGGGCACTGCTATATATTGAACAAGAAAATCACTCACAAAAAAAGTCAAACAGGCTATTTGCAAGAGACTGCTATAGCAGTGGCGTATCAAGGATTTGGTTTCAGGGGGGGCCGTCAGTCTACCTTTTTATAGCAGTCATGTGAGCAAGAAAATTATCTATCATCGTGCAAGATTTCAGGCTGGGGGTAGGGGGGGGGGTAACTAGGTAAAGAAATAAAAAGTACACACTTGTCATTTGTAGGCTTTTTTTGTTTGAGAATGGATGACAAAATTTTGCCTAAAATGTCAGAATTAAAAAAAAAGTTCGAAGCAGTGAGAGTTTCTATTTTGGGCGAGTAGATGTTTTGGAACTGCCACAAAGCGGCAGAATTTAGAAAATATAAAAAAAAGTGCATTGTCCCTTATATTTGCCTATGGGACCCTTGTTTTAGAGAAGCAAATAAATAAAAATATATATCAAAGACAATTGCCCAGAATTTGCTTTCGGAGGGGTGGAAGCCTCAGTCTACCTATTATAGCAGCCATGAAAGCAAGAAATGTATTGATATAAACATTCTTTACAGAGGATAAAGCACAATTAAAGTTTAAAAAACAGAATCAACTGCACTTACAGAAACAAGCAACAAAGGGGGACCTAACCTCTCACAGTAACAGCCACCGGTCTTTTTTGGCTGCAAATCGATCAAAAACTTGTTCAGCATTGATCTGGATATCGTGGTTCAGGGTCATGTGAGTTAGTCCGTTCAGACGCTCCTCGCCAGTGGAGCTCTGGAGATAGGTTTTTAACCACTTAAGACAGCTACAGCTCCTCTCAGCAGAAGCAGTATTAACAGGGCCCCATGCCTTCTCAAAACTAGAATGTAATTTGAGCTTGGTTAGTAAAAATAGTGAAAACATTTAAAGCATATTTTGTTTTCAGTAAAGCATAAATTTTGTTCTGGTCTTTAATAGGCATGGGGGATATCAGCCCCACTAATGTTAATTTCTGCTTGTTTTGACTTTGCATGGGCTGTTTACTGTAATTTCTATTTGTTTTGATTTTCACTTATTTATTGATAGTGATTTGTGGTAGTCTTACGTTTCGAAGATTATTTGACTTTATTTTTGCTCATTTTTGGCTTAATGGAGCTCTTTACTTTTCTTCAAATTTTTTTTTGTGGAAAGTTTTTAAAATTAATTTCTGCTTGTTTTTATTAATAGTCTTTTTCATGGAAACAAATATTGCATTTCTTTTTAGTTTTTTATAAGAATTCTTAATTTGGGCTGTTATTTGTATATGGGGGACACTTTTTCAACAATTTATTTTATCCTAATACAAACAATATTTCTTTAATTAATTTTATAACTCCTGAAGTTAACCTAAAAAATAAAACTTAGTATCATCCCTAAAGGTTTCTACCCATGCTCTTTGACAATCTGGATACATTTACACTATTTATTTATTTAAATTCTAGAAGCAGGAGTAGCAATAGTAATAGCCACAATAGTTTCAACTTAATACCCTTCAACCCTTTGGGTTGAACTTAATGCCCTTTGGTTTCCCTTCAACACACACTGAAAGTTTCAAATTAATACCATCAATCATTCCTGAAGCATTTCTGATGCATCAGCTTGACAACCTGTGTGGGTATAGTGTATTTTAAATTATTTCCATATAGTTTCTATACATCCCAATTTTGTTTGCCTTAATGTCATTAGTTTTAATAGGAGTAGTGGTAGAAGTAGCAGTAGAATTAACTGTTGTAGCCAATGCTTTAGTGGCAGTAATAGTAATAGAAGTAGTACCATTAGGATTCAAATATTTTGTTTTGATTGGTGAAACATCCCTCTACATCAACATCTGCTAGTTGGTTCAACATCTGCTAGTTTCAACTTAAACCACCAAACTGTTTTTAAGGTATTGTCTTACATCCTTTTGACAACCTGCATGCAGAGGTTGTGTTGTGATTCAGTTCACCTTTCCTGCTCAAAATCCTAGAAAATTTTACCTTCATACTCTTAGGCATAGTTGTAGTCTAATAGGAGTAGTATTGAATAACAGCAGTACTACTAGCAGTAGTAGTAATACCATGGTGCCTTTTGATCAGTAGAGCATCCCTCTCATCAAGTCCTGGAAGTTCCAACTCAATACAATTTGTCATTGCTTTGATGTTGCTGATATTTCATTTTAATCACCTCTATGTTCATATACTTCTTTACTTTTCTTCTCAATGCTCTTAACCTTACAAGAATTGCAATAGAAGTAGTAGTATTAGTAGTAGATGTAGCAGTAACAGTAGTATTAGAAGTAGTGTGCATGTATTGCCTTTGGGAGAGATAAATAATACATTGTGCCCAGATTGATCTTCCCTCCCAGCATTCTCTGGAAGTTCCAATTTAATACCCAAATCAATTCTTGAGTAATGCTAATTTTTACAATTTTCATGCACATAGCATCTTTCAATTTAGTTCAAATTACCACTAAATACTAAATGGAGGAGTCTGGTAGTCGTGTTAATGGTAGTTGTCGTAGCCTAGTATTGGTAACATGCAAATACTACCTTTTTAATCTTATCCCCAATGAAAAGTCTAGCCATACACTGCTTAGTTATTTCACCATACACTGCTTTATGAAATCGTTTATCGTTCTTGTCCACTATGT
Organism: Artemia sp. Qi Xiang Cuo; assembly: GCF_049724085.1. Taxonomy (NCBI): domain Eukaryota; kingdom Metazoa; phylum Arthropoda; class Branchiopoda; order Anostraca; family Artemiidae; genus Artemia; species Artemia sp. Qi Xiang Cuo. The sequence goes on from NC_142794.1 coordinate 39,800,956, forward strand.
ATCTATTCATTGAAAATGCTTTAATGTCTTCGAATGCCTTTTCATTTTATAGCTTTATAATTTCAGATATTCTATTTAAAATCTTAGAAGTAAGGGTTTCCAAGACACGTCCATCTTCTTCCGCTGTACTTTTCGCCATTTCGTCCGATAATTCATTTCCCTCTATATCTGCATGCCCTGGCACCCACTCAAGCACAATTTTGATTCCTTTTTCCAGTACAATTTGTATTTCACTGTGGCAATAAATAATTTCTCCAGCAACTGATTGAGATGTATAAATATTTTTCAATGCCTCTAGGCCACTCTTAGAGTCCAAACAATTTCTATAGGTTTCCCCATTTAACCCGTTCTCATTCACATATCTCACAGCTTCAGCGATAGCTAATACTTCAGCTTGATATACTGTTGTTGAAGATTCGAACTGCATCATATTCATCACATTCCTTGAAGGAATGACAAAGGCCGCTCCGACTTTTTGATATTTCTTGGATGCATCCGGAATTATATCCACTGCTTCGCCATATTTTAAATCTTTCGACATTCTAAAGGACTTCGCCACGCCAAGACCGTCCCATATTTCAAACTCAGTTTCACAAAGGGAATGTTCTAGCTTTCCATTGCGGGACAATCTCCAGATTCAGCACTCTCAGCATTTCCGTTAGACTACACTCGTTTGTGAACCGTTTCATAATTTCCTTAGCTCTTACTAATCCATGCATCTTTCTGCTTGAACACCATAATCTGCCTTCTTTAAGGAGCCTGGATTTAATTGGATTGGATTTGTCTGCAGTCCATGTCTTTCTCAAAAATTTTAAAGCTATAATTTCTCTCCTAGCAGGAAGATTGACATGTCCACTTTCTGATAAAAGAAATGACCTTGGGGTATTTTTTTTTTTTCAGAAAAAGCTATTCTTATTGCACTGTGTTGAATTGTCTCTAATTCTTCCAGCAATGACTTACTGCCCGCGCAGTATATCAGGCTGCCATATTCCATCTTAAGTCTTATGTATTTTAGATAAAATTCTACCCTTAATTGTGGCTTTAGACCAAAACCAGCACCAGAAAGCATCTTCATAATATTTATCCGTCTTTCGCATGCTGTCTCCAAAGTTTTTATATGGGGTTTGAAAGTTAGGTTTTTATCAAAAGTCACACCAAGGCAATTAAATTCATTTACAAATTCTACTTGCACGCGGTTCAGCATTAACTTAGGTAGTGACAAATTCCTTTTCCTTGTTATCAGCATCGCTTTGGTTTTCTGAGTTGAAAATTTAACACAGTTTTCTCCTGCCCATATTTCCACTGAGTTAAGTGTTTCTTGAATAGTTTTTGTCCTTCTTCTATGCTATTGGTAATAGCCCACAGACCATTATCATCAGCAAATATACCAGCTCTTTCACCACCATTGTCCAACGGGATGTCAAACTCACTAATATTATAATAATCAGGCCCCATAACCAAGCCTTGAGGGACCCCTCTACGCCTCAATATTCTTCTCGCTGATGTTCCTTTTCCTATCTTCACATTTACTTCTCTTTTCGTTAGAAAAGCATGTGAAAAACCAACTAAATGTCCTTTAGTCTTCGCTTCTAGCACCCCTTCCAATATATATCTGTGAACCATGTTGTCAAATGCCATTTTCACATCATGGAATACGGCTATTAAAAACTTCGAATTTTCCAAACCAAACACTGCGTCATTTATAAAAATTGTCAAAACTTCTGTGGTAGATCTTTGTTTTCGAAAGCCGCACTGAATATCCTTTAAAAGCTTTGCTTTCTCTAACGCCCAATTTAGTCTGACTTTCACTAATCTCTCGTAGACTCTACCTAATACCGGAAGAAGAGTTATCATTCTGTAGTTTTCCAATGTGGTTGAATCTTTTCCTTGTTTTGGGATCATAGTGACTATTCCATCTTTCCAAATTTTCGGGAAACATCCTTTGTCCCAAACAATATTCATGATGTCTAATAATACACTTATCCATCTCTCATCCAACTGTTTGAAATATTGAGGATAAATTCCATCGTCTCCTGGTGTTGTTTGTGGCAGTTTTCCAAGCACTCTTTTTCAATTCACCAAATGTAAATGATATGTTGTATTATTCTTCATTACCTTTCTCACTTAGTCTCTTTACTTTGGCAGTTATTCGTGCTTCCTGGTTACTCAATTCATCTTGAGTGCCTATCACAGAATCCATATATTCTGCTGCTCTATCCGCCTTCTCTTGATCTTCAGTAACTATCACACCATCTACAGTCAAAGAACTGTTCTCAATGTTTTCTTTCTTCTCATTAATTAAATTTTTCACCTCACGGTAAACTCGATTTGCAGATTTTCTGAAATCCAATCTTTCTAAAAATTCTTCAAAACCTGTTTTCTTTGCTTCAATGATTTTCTTTCTAAATATGGCATATCTTCCTTAACACAACATGTAGTTTTCAAAATTTGGGAATTGATTATAAATTATCCTTGCTTTGACTAAATCACTTTTTGCCAAAGTACAGTCTTCATTCCACCATAGACTAAATCTATGTCCTTTTTGTCTTCCTCCTGTATTAGGGATCACCTGCTCTGCAACTTCTCTCAGTTCATTTTGGAATGTCTCGATTTTAGCTTCAAAGTCTTCCTGACAATTCACTTTACTTCTAATGTCTATGTCTTTCAATTTGTTTTTAAATAAATCCCAATTTTCTTTCTTCAGATTCAGCTTCCTATCTGTTTCGTCTTGAATTCTTGTAGCATTGTGGGAATACAGCTCTGTGACTATTGGGTAGTGATCACTATACAAACATGACACTTTGTCATTCTTTATTTCTACCTTTGAAGCTAAGCTCGCTGATCCCATAACGAGATCTACTGTTACTGTTCTTCTTGTCCTTCCATTAAGTCTGGTTGGCAAGTCTTTGGGAGTCAAAAGAGAAACTTCACCATTCTCTAGCAGGAAGTCTCCTACAATTTTTCCATTTCTATTTTCTAGTCCACAAGTGCACCATGCTCTATGATGAGCAATAAATCTCCCATTATCAGCACTTTCTCTCCTTTAGGTACTAAGTCCAGTATTTTTTGTAACTTTTCAGGTTTTGTCAAAGAATTTCCATCTGGAATATAGACATTAAATATATTCACTTTCAATGATGGCGACAGATATAACTTACATCCAATCACTTCCATCTCACAAAGATCATCAAGATTAAAATAGATAGGAGTGTAATTGAGTGGCTTCTTGATTCCAATTATGGCTCCTCCACCATCTTTATCCAATCTGTACATTCTAAATACTTTGTAATTCCGAAACATAGGATTCATATATGGTTTTAAGAAAGTTTCTTAAATACAGAAAATATCGGCATCGACACTGGTACAATAGTCCAGCAGAAGATCTTTGTTCACTTTAACCATAACTCGAGCATTTCATGAAATAATTTTCAGCCTTTGTCTCAAAGTCATTTGTGTTTACACTGTTGAATTAATGAGCTACAATCCAGCTCTGCAATTCCTAGGTTTTCGATAAACTTACATAATTTCTCTACCCTCTCTTCTAACGGTAAATTTGCCATTACCAATAATTCTGCTGATAGCAAAAGTCCAATAGCAATTTTGTTTGCAGCATTGTTTATAACTTGTTGAACTTCAAGTTGGGGCACATTGTTTGTTCTCACTGAATTTTCTTTGTAAACATTCTTATTGACAACTTCAGCATATGATCTGTATACAGTTTTTTCTCTCCTGTAGCTCATCTGTTGTTTCTCTGCCACTTTGAACACTTCCAAATTCCTTCTTCTAACACTACATAATGATGAGGTAGAAGGATGGTTTCCTTTGCAATTACACACCTGAAATAATCTGATTTCTTCTGTTGTTCTAAGTTTTTCAATGGGCAAACAGCTGACTGATGTTTACCAGCACATCTCAGACATAGATCTTCTTTGGCCATGCAATTCTTCTTTACATGTCCATATCTTTGACATATGTGGCACTGTATTATTGGTCTATTATATTCTTGCACAATTCTTTTCCTACCACACATCCACACTCCAGGTGGCAGGAAAGTACTTTCAAAAGCTAATAAAATTGCCAGGCTGTCCTCTAGCTTCTTTTTTAACGATTGAACCGCTTTTGTATTTTTGCACTTATGACTGAAATTTGACTGTCAATACTTTCAATTACCTCATGTTCTGACAGTTCCAAGGGGATACCTTTGATTATTCCTCTCACAGTACTGCCTCTTTTCTGAATGTCCACATTTAATCCTTTAATCATATAGTGACACCACAATCATCATATTGTATAAATAAGAAAAGCAGTTAATAACAGAAATAGCCTACATATAAAAATAACAGTCTACTACACGATAATTGGCTAAGGTTTGTTTTCTTCTCCTACATTTTGATTAGTTCCATAGAGTGAGCTTATTTGGATTTTAATTTCTCACTTGTTGCTGGCTATGTTTACTAGTAGCCTACAGTTGTGACAGTGGGGTACTACTAACTATACAAGTGTGTGTTTCTACTTTGTTGTGTTACCCCTCACCTTAGCAGTCTTGATAGCCTCAGTATACTTGATTATTGATTATAGAATCTGCGCACCTGTTGGAAGTTTTGAAATTATAGCCAGTTTAGTAGCCTATTACCGGTGTGATGCCCCCTCCACAAAGTCACAAACGTCAGAAACCAATTACTCCTGAAAAAGGTATTGATAAATGTGCTGTTGCTGGGTGTTTACTTGACAACAGTTCTTGTGCTATACAGTGCGATAAATGTGACCAATGGTTGTGTGCACAATGCCTATCAATGTCCTCCTCTGAATATGATATCTTTGTAAAAATGAATGACTGACTTGGTAGCACCTGGGTATGCCCCATGTGTAAATCTAGAGGTTCAGCCCAGCAAGAACTTCCCCAGCTGCTAAAGTCAGCTCTTAATGAGCACTGTAGTGAAATGAAAGATATGTATGTTTGTTTTCAAAATGAAATTTGTACCTCTCTTGAAGGTATTAATGCTAGAGTTCAGAGTCTAGAAGTCATACCATTGTTGTTAAGCTGAAAACTGAAGTTCAAAAGAAAGTGCTACAAGAAAATGACAGACTGAAAAGACGTATGAATTTAGTTGCATATGGTGTTCCACTCCAAACCAATGACTTACAGTTCTTCCTAACGTTTCTTAAAAACATGTTTCAAATTGATGTAGGTGCAGTGACCTTGCAAAGACTGACAAGCACTAACCCCAACTCAAATGCTCCAAACTCATCCAATCGACCAGATCCATTACTGTTCTCAGTCATTTCCTTTAAAACTAAAATTAACATCCTAACACAGTCTCCCATTAAAAAGGAAGAAATTCGTTTCTATTCTGATACCTCAAAAGAAGACCGGCTACACAGAAATGAATTAGTAGAAGAAATCAAGATAAGAGCTGCTGCTGGTGAGCAAAATTTAGGAATTAAAAACGGTTGTATAGTGACAAAAAACATGCTAAAACGGGGAGCCATTACCCCAAACAACAGAATGGCCCTTTAAAAACCAATTCCCTGCCTCTACAAAGTAATAACAAACGAAGTAATTTATCTGTTCTGTATACAAACGCAGACTGTTGATCTACAAAAATTGATGAATTTCATGCCCTAATATCAACCCGCAAACCCCATGTTATTGTTATTACAGAATCACTACCCAAGTACTGTCTGCACCCAAATGTATTTTTCCAGCAACTGCCTGATTATAATCTCATTATAAATACTAATTATAAGTGCGGAATTTTCATTTATGTTCATACCTCATTGAAGTATATTGAAGTTAATGACCCAATTTCTTCAATTATAAGTAAATCCTTAGTAGTTGATGTGACATTACCTGGATCCTCAATTGCTTTTAGAGTTGTACCCATTTATTGTAGTCCTAGTGTTTGTGAATTGTCTTCATTTAATAACAGAAAAATATTGCAGTATTTATCCACTGTCTCTTTATCTAGTTCTAAGTTTCTAGTAGTTGGTGACTTTAACCTACCTTCTATTGATTGGACATCGGGTACAAAACAACTTTCTGATGAGTCATTTGAAAATCATTTCCTTGAAACTTTACAAGAGCATTATTTGTATCAGCACATCCAAAACCCTACTCGTTTGCGTGCTAATTCAACCCCTTCAGCTTTAGACCTTGTAATTACAAAATCACCAGATGATCTTGCTAGAGTTGAGTTTTTGCCACCACTAGGAAAAAGTGATCATTTGTATTGGTGATATCACTAAATTGTGTTGTAGGTCGTTCTGATATTCCAAATCATTCTCCCAAATATGATTATGATAGAGGGAATTACATTGTATTTTCATATTATATTTCATCTCTTTCTATACAAGAGGAGTTACAGCAATGTAATGCTACTGTTGATGCATCTTTTGATTTTATTAAGCAGGCCCTTATAGAAAGCAAAGACCAATATGTACCAATATATACTAGTATACAGTTTTTCAAAAATAGACAGATCCTTCCTTGGTATATTGTACAAATGCTAAAAGAACAAGGTGATAGGTGGCGTGATCATTTAAGATTTCAAACCTTAGATTCTTGGTTAAATTATAAAAGAGCTAGAAATAGAACAACTAAATTCCTTTGTTTAAATCCTCAAGAGGTCGAGACAAATGTTATAGCATCAGTCCAAATTTGCCCAAAAAGATTTTGGAAATATACAAGAAGGACTCAAGTTTCACAACCCCCATCATCCACTTCCTTTATAGATCCCGAAACTTTTTCACATATAGATGATGATTTTGTTAAATCACAACTTTTCAATAAGGTATTTGGTTCAGTTTTTACTCAAACACGCAGCAAAACACACACTCAGTTTACTCCTCCAGATTTAACAAAAGAATTTGATGATTCAGAGTTTACAGTCCAGCAGGTTTATCTGACACTCCGAAATCTTGATCCAGGAAAGGCACCAGATATTGATGGATTTTCCAATTTGATGTTACGTGAACTTGCATCAGTGCTTGCTGGACCACTCACATATCTCTTTAATCTTTGTCTCTCATCTGGTAAATGTCCTTCAGCTTGGGAACTATCATTAGGCCATTGTACAAGAAAGGTTCAAAGTCCCATTTCAATAATTACAGACCAATTTCAAATACATCAATCTTTTCCCATATAATGGAGAAAATTGTGGTGAATAGAATCCATGCACATTTTGAGGAAAATAATTTATGGCATTCTGCTCAGCATGATTTCTGTAAACGACGATCTTTTGACACACAAATTCTTGAGGTGATTCAGGATTTTCAATTGATGGCTGATAAGGGTATTTTGTTTCATTGTATTTATATTGACTTTTCCAAAGCATTTGAGAAAATTTCCATTCCACTTCTGATAAACAAATGTCAACCATATGGTATTGGCTCACAAACTAAAGCATGGATAACGGATTATTCTTACAAATATAACCCAAGAGGTTGCTTTAGGTGATGCTTTGTCATCACCTATGTCTGTCATAAGTGGAGTTCCACAAGGCAGTTGTCTTGGGCCAGTACTCTTCTGCCTTTTTATCAGATATTTGCCAGGCGTTGTTAGGAACTTGACCATAAAAATGTTTGCAGATGATGTAAAAATCTACAGGTCAGTCATGAGTGAACATGAGATTTCTTTACTTCAAGAGGATTTGGTTGCTCTGGGCCAGTGGTGTACGGCCCAGAGTGAATTACCCATAAGGCAAATTACCAATTACTATGTCTAAGGCGTACTTTTTCTAAGTTTAATCTTCATTCACTGATTTCACTTTATGTATCCACTGTATGTCCAGTACTTGAGTATTGCTCATCAGTATGGTATCCCCTAATAAGAGAGATAGAGAGAGGGTTGAGAGAGCGCAACGTAGGGCCACAAAACTCATACCATACCTGAGTCATCTACCTTTCCACCAGAGAATGCAAAGACTACAGTTGCCTTCTCTCCAGTTCAGACGTGATAGAGCCAACCATTTAAATACATTCTGCATTGTTAGGAATATTGATAATACCACCCCAACTCACTTTTACAGAATACAGTAGTACCTGTCAACACCAACACAAAATTTACCCACCATGTTCACAGAAAAAATTAGGCCAAAACTCTTTGTCTAGCCAAGTGCGGTAGAGTGGGAATTCACTTCCATCTGTAATAGTTGCAAGTGCCACGGTCCAGTCTTTCAAAAGTAGTTTAGCCTCTACAGATTTCTATACTGGGTCCTATCACAATCCATTTGAGAATATTTTTACTTTTGTGTTAGCTGATTTGTGACAGTGTGTTTTCAGTTATTTTGTAAGCTTACTTTTTGGTAGGTTTCAATTATTAACAGATATGTTTCAGTTAAGTTGGTATGCTATTGTATGTTTCAGTAATAGTGTTTTCAATGTTTTCAGTTAGTGTATGTTTTTGTTATGTCACTGACATTGTTATAGACTTTTATAATTGTTTAGTGCAACAGGCTTGTTAAAGCTTACCATATCTTGGTATTAATAAATAAATAAATAATCGCCTTTATACTCTTCATTTTTTCACATGCTTCTTCTGTTTTGACAAATATGATCATCTTCTTTCTTTTGTTGCAAGTTTCAAATTCAAATCGATCACCTTTCAGTATTTCTTTCAGGCATTTTGCAAGGCTGAAGTCTTCTGGAAGTTTCTTGGATGTATATACTTCATTAAGTTCTGCTACCATTCCAAATCTTTAGAGATCTTCTTCTGGGACTTTGAGCTCCCAATTTACTATGAACTTCTCCTATTGGGGCATCGTCTTGCTGACATCAGCATGTGAGTATATCATTGACTCTATTCTTTGGTTCATCTGGTCAGCTTTCTCAAACTGCGGTTGTGCACTGACTGGTTCAGATGCTCTTCTTTTCACTGCTGTCTTTTTTGAGCAGCTGGCAATACCTTCTGCTACAGAAGGGCTTATGCAGTTCTCTAAATCCACATCCTGATCACAAGGTAAAGATGGAAATTCTTGGTCATATAAAAGGCTATGTCGGTTTTGAGTAGCAATCATTTGCACATAAGGTGATAAACTAGGTATACACAGATTTGGATGATGTAAGTTTACTGGAGGGCTGCTTGGTGCCTTAATTGGTACAAACACTTGTCCATATTGATTGACCATATGGATACCCTGTGCAGCTTGCATCATGTATGCATTATTCAGCAATGGAGGTGGAGTCCCTGGCTCCATTCCTCTATATTCTGATTTATCTCTACACTGCTTTAAAAGTCTCTTTAAAACTCAACTAAAATGTCCAATTTAATGTCCAATTACCACCAAAATTCTCAAAAACACCGCAAATATTCTCACCAATAACTTTCACTATCAAAGAACTCTTTACTTAGGCTATTAGTTCAGGTTTTTTAAATTCAAATTCACCAGCTGTTCACCTAGCTCTAAGCTCCACTAAGATTGGGTTTAAATTTTGAAGTATTTCTTGTAGGCTATGATGTTTATGTCACTGGTTTATTTTACCAAAAGTGTCTGCTTCTTCATTTATAAAAAGGTCCAAGCCTTGAGCAACACCTGCTAAGTTTCAGTTGCCAGATTGTGTCAATTATGCTATAGGCTAACCTAACTTAATAGGCCATATGCTGAAGAGCAACCTGACAAATTAAAAAATTCCCCAATTCACTTCAGTTTCTAGAACACACTTTTGAAAACTATTAAAAAGGCAAAAGACTTAACAAGTTCTTATGAATCACCAATACTCACAAAAAGATTGCAAACTTGAAGTAAAGATTTTACATCCAACGGTTTAATCTTTTCTTCCTCAGATATTGACCTTTTTTCCATTCCAGAATTTGCATGCGGGTATATGGACTACCATGAAGTCCTTTCACCCCTTTGATTTTGTATCTTCAATCCTTCTTATTCTTCAGCTCAGTTATGTTTTTTGAAATGGTTAGCAGTAATTCTATATCATTGTAAAAGCAGCACCTGAAAATTAAAAAGACACTCCACTAGGCTTGTCATTTGAAGCCGTAATTTTGATGATGGGTTGTGGGAAGCGCGAGTACCTGAGCTACCTGTCCCGGCAATTTAAGGCCATAGGCCGGCCGGTACCAGTACGGCGCTTCCTACTCATTCTTGCTCTCTTCTGCACTGTAGAATTCTATCAATGTTCTCTTTTTGTCTTCTTGATCTGAATCATCAAGTTATAAATTGGTCTCTCAGTGTTAGGATGGAGTTTTAAATTGATGATGGTATCAAATGATTCTGGAACACCCATTTTCTGGCAGCTTAGTTTAATCTTAGTGATTTGTGGTGCCAGTACCAAACACTCAAAAAAGATATGTTGGGGTGTTTCCACTGATGTTTTACACCACCTACAGAGTGGTGAATGATGTAGATTCCATTGGAATTGAAGAGAATTCAGCAACAGGTATCCAGATTTTACCCTGTAATACCACACCGAATCTTCCCTTGATTGAAATGGGGAATTCAGGAATTGGGTGCACTTTGTTTTTCCACGGTGTTTTATAATGTCTCGAAGGTTCCCAAGTTTTGAGTCTGGAGGGGGCACGTATTTGCTCCTTCATTAGCTAGCCTATCGGCTGTCATGTTGTGGGTCAGTCCTTTATGGCTAGGGATATGGTGGAAGCAAACTGAAGTGTCCATATTTTTAAGGCTTAGGAGAGAATCTCTAATAGATTTTAAATCTGAACCAGCAGCCTCATAATTTATTTTTTTGATTATTTGGATGGCAGACATAAAATATGTGAGAATTAACACTTTTTTTGAGGCTGGTCTGAGGTTGAACATAACTTCTAGTTCTTTTAGAATGGCAAACAACTCTGCTGACAAAATTGAAGCATTGAATGGGAGAGTTACTGAAATATTCAAGGAAACATACTGAATGCAAACTCCTGCTCCTGCTTTTGTTCCCTTTACTGAGCCATCAGTATAAACTTGAATATGCTTGGGAAATAATGAGGAAATTTTATTGGCAAAAAGCTGACAAACAAACTGATCAGTATAAAAGGATTTATCCTTCGGGAGCAGTTGGAGATGGCACTCAGGGGCCTCGAGTTCCCAAGGCGGGGAATTTGGAAAAGGGTAGCTATCTGCATGTTCATTTTCCCAATTTGGATGATCTTTTAGGTACTGACACCAAGAACACTTCTGGTGCTGAGGCTTGCTAGGGTTTGCAAAAGTGGCTGGAAAGACTGCATGTTTATCACCATAATATTGTATTTTTGTAAAGTAATGGTTTCTCTGCATAGTAGCTCTATCTTTCAGAGCAGGTAGTCCAGAGAGCTCTTTTAGCTTATCTACTGCAGTATGTTTTTGCAGTCCCAATGCAATTATTATGGCTGAGTTTTGGAGTGTCTCAAGGGTTTTGAATAGAGTAACAGGAACATTTACAAGAAAATGAATGCCATATTCCATTTTTGAGTGAATATACAGTTTAAAAAAATCAATAATCAATTTTGGTGAGGATCACCATTTAGATCTTGCAAGTTGCTTTAAGATGATGAGTCGCTTTAATATTGACAATCTAAGCATCTCCACATGTGGTTGCCATTTTAAAAGGCAGTCAAGGGTCATACCCAGTAGACAGGCAGATTGCTGATAAGCTGTTGTGCTCCCTTCTATCACTAAGGGTTTAGGGAGGGTAGTTTGTCGGTTATAAAACACTATTGCCTTTGTTTTTGGGACTGAAATGGGCAGACCAAAAGCTTTAGAAAACAGACACACATCATCTAAGTTTTCCTGAATGATGCTTTGGAATAAGGTTATACTCTTGTTTTTTTTCCATGCTAGAAGATCATCAAAAAGTTCCTTCATTTTTTTACCGACCTATAAGTTTTTATTCAGAAATACACAGTGTAAATAAAAGAGGACATATGACAGTTCCTTGTGGGAGACCATCTTTAACTTGTTTTCTTGAAGATAGAGTGTCATTTATCTGAACTTGAAAAGACCGATCACAAAGTAGATCATCTATCATTGATACCACTATAGATGGAAAATTTTTATTATTCATAACTTCTAGTAACTTCTTGTGTTTGACGTTTCTATAAGCATCACTCCAATCAAACATCACAGCAATTCCAAATTCACCATTTTGCAGAGCCTCTGCTATATCTACTTCAATTCTGGTTATGTTGTCCATTGCACTGTGACCCTTTCTGAAACCTGTTTGGGATTGGGGTATCATTTGATTGACCTCTGCAAACCATTCTAATCTCTTTAAAATCATACGTTCAAATAGCTTGCCCATGGTGGGGAGGACTGATATTGGTCTATAAGATATTTCCAATAACAGTTATCGGGTGATTTCCTAGGTTTGAGGATTGGGTGAATAAGGGCAATTTTCCAGGGATTAGGGAAATTCCCTTCTCTCCATGAAATATTGCATACTTCAAGAAGTTTTTTTCAAAAGGTATGGGGTGATTCAATAAGCCATTTGATGTGTACCTCATCATACCCTGGTGCCGAGTTTTGATTACATTCTTCAATGGCTGTGTCTAACTCAGATAATTCAAAAGGTAAAATTAAAGAATTTTTATGTTGTGCTACTGAAGAGAGGACACATACAGGTGGGTTTGGCAAAAAAGCTTCGACATTATTCTTCATGTATGTTTTTGCAAACATCTCAGCTTTTAAATTGTCAGATGTTATAAGCTGACCCTGGTGTTTTATTTCATACTTGCGATCATCAAGTGTCATTTTCTTGCCATTGATCTTGCTTACATATTGGTGAAACTTAGATACTGCAGTGCAATGGTCTACTCTAGTCATAAATTTAGTCCATGCCTCCTTTTTAGCCTGTAGACACATATTTTTCCCTATTGCCGAGCTGCATTTATATTCAATTGCCGTGATCATTGATTGATGTCTCTGGAATGCCTTTCTTGCCATGCGTTTAGCTTCCACCGCAGCAGTGCATAAATCATTCCACCAGCCTTTAGTTCTCTTATTGCCATGGAAGGTCCAATCATTATTGTTTGTCTTAGGGATTGTTTTTTGGGCGGCATCCATGATAATTTTTGTTAGGGTTTTCACTTTATCATCAATTAGGAAAGAGTTTTCCAGCAGAGTATAATCAGCCTCTTGCAACATTTGCTTGAACACTGGCCATTTACCTTTCTTGTTAATAAATTTCCTTTTACGTGGTTTTGTTTCACAAGACATGTGTGAGATAATTGTCTTTATAGCACAGCGATCACTATGTAGATCTGGTACTCTACTAATTGACACCTGATCATTAGCCGAAGCAGGACCTAGTTGGATGTCTATGGTTAAATGTTTTTTATTTTTGGAATTGTAATATGTTGGTAAATTATATGGTGTTAGAACTACTATGTGATTATTTTCCAATAACAGTCTTTCCACATTTTTTCCTGCTCGATTTGACTGCTCAACATCTTCCAAATGTGGGCTGTGTGCGTTTAGGTCACCAAAAATAAAGAGGTTTTGCCCTTCTGCTTCAGTTGATAAAATATTAAACACATCTACGTCACCCTTTGGGTTGTACATTGATTTAATTCTTAGTGTATCACCTGAATTTAAAGTAATTGAAACTCCCATCACATCGACTTCATGATCATGTTGCAATAATGGTCAAGGTGAATGAACTAAACACTCATTGATAAAAATAATCACCCCCCCCCCTCCTTTTCTGCCATAATATCTATAATTGCAGTATCATTTATATACGGGCATGGTCACTCTTTTAAGATTACTCAGGTGTTTTTCTTGGAGACAAATTATATCTACTTAATCTTTATCTAAATATGGGTTCCATTATTTTCATTTCATTCAGTGAGAATGTGTTCCGCTGCAGCACAATCAGCTTATCTTTGATATTAATCTTGTTAGTCAGTTGGGTGGGGAATTTTTTAATCCTTGGGGGATTTGAATATTTTGGGCAGCAACTATAGCAACTAGCTCCATAAATTCATTTGATACTTCTTTCAGCAAGGACTCTGGAAAGTGCTTCTCTAGTGCTTTCTCACTTAATAAGCCTTTCATTTGTATGTCATAATTTGATGTTCGAATAAGTTCCTGGGTAATAATGAATTTTGACAAATTTCTAAGTTGGTTACCAACTAAAATTGTGGGTGTTGGGGGTTTTATATTTCTTCTGGGAGGTTCATTGCCTCTAATAGATAAGGAGGCTGGTTTTATTGTTTGCATAGAGGATGGACCTTTTGAAAGTCTTCCTACTTTTTGGTCAAGTCTGGGGAAAGAAGGGCTAGTCAAACCTATGGGAGACTCAGTAGTTGACAGGGAGTAAGTCTCATTAAAGCTAGTAGAAGGTATTTTTTTTTCCATACTTGTTGTGGATGTCTTCTCTGATCTTGGGCAGGAGTTGTTGTTCTGGAGGGTGTGTTGGAAAAGTTTAGCTGAGGTTGTGTAGTCTCTTTTCTATTAGCATTTGCAATTATAGGTACTGGTATATTTTTCTCCTGAGCTATTTTTATAATCTGACTTCTTTGTTTGTATTTGGCACATAGAATTCTGTTTTCAGAAAAGTGTGAACCTCCACAATTTGTGCATTTTGTTTGGTTTTGGCAATTGGTTTCCAAGTGACCCCTCAAAGTGCAATTTTTACAAACATCAGTTGTGGCAAATGGGCAAAATTTTTGTGTGACCTAATTTTAAGCAATGTTTACATTGGATTGGTTTTTCATCATAGTGTTAAAGGCAACTCTTCCCCCAAATAAGAATAACTTTTCTGGTGAATACTCTCCTTCAAATACAAACAGAACTGATATGCTAGATACTAGTTCATTTTTATCATTTCTTTTCTTAAGTCTTGTTGTTGACTTTAATTGGTAGTTCGAAAGGGCATTATCAGTAAGGCCTTCTTGGATATCACTATCCCCGTATAGATTTGATACATTATAAATGACTAGCCTAGTTTCTTTTTAAAGAATTTGTTCTTTTGCTTTGCAGGTTACTGGCATGTTACCAATGAGTTTCAGATCCAGCAAAGGAGTCAGACAAGCTGCATCATTTGCATATACTTCAGCCTCTCCATTTCTATCAATGAATAGGTCAAATTCCTTTCTCAATTTCTTAAAAATATTCATTCTAAGAAAATCAATGTGTTTTTGGGGTTCAAATTTTGGGAGTGGGGTATTTGTATTTGTCTTAGCTGGTGAAATTACTACAGCAAACATTGGGATGGATATTTCATTACCAGGGGTTGGGGCTGTTGAATCATCTGAAGTTATAGATAGTTTAAGGCCAACAACCTTACGTTTTTTGGTATTCTTTTTCTTATGTTTTTGGACAATTTGGAAATCATCCATGCCAGATGGTTTACACTATCTGGTAGTTGACAATTTGGGTCACTGCTGGGGTGATTCTACAGAGATCATAGTACCATCACTAGAAGTAGATGTACTTGATGGTAGTCTAGAGGTGGCAGTTTCAATTTTTCGATTCTCAATGTTTGTAGGGTCTGGAGTATGAGGAGGGGAAACAGCTACATCACTCCAGGGAATAGCCTGGTTCCCTTCCATAGGGGGGTCAGGTGGATCTTTTTTTGACATCAGTCACAAAAAAGCAATATATCTAAAAGGTACTAAACCTAGTGAGTATGACAAAGATAATACTTGATGAAAGGCAATCCTTTGGGTGTTCCAACAATAATATATTTAGTAATTATATAAACTGCTACCATGCGGTTACATCCGGGTAAGTTTTTGACTCAGGCTCATGTCTAATTTCAATGCTTAGAGCTTTTGAAATGTTTGCCCTTGACTGGACGACATAATGAAGACAAGTGTGTAGGCAGAATAAGTGAACTAGGCTATTATGAGCCGTTATCGCCTGCAAAAGCCATAATGAAGAAAGGCTTTTAAAGGGCTAGGCACACGTAGCTGATTTCGGGAGCAGATTTCAACAAGGGTGTATTCCACGTCGAGTGATTCTAATCAATGATGCTAAGAGGCGGGGCTTAGTGAGGTTTTTCGGTGATTAGTCATCATTAATTACGTTCTAGACAAGGAATGTACTGGAGCTTTCGGCATGTAATTATTCGAATTTAATGATGATCGTGAATTAATCGTAAATAATGATGATTAATCACCGAAAAATGTCATTAAGTCCCGCCTCTTAGCATCGTTAATCATAATCGGTCGACGTGGAATACAACCTTGCTGAATTCGGTTCCCGAAATCAGCTACGTCTGCCTAGCCCTTTAGTTACTTTTTCACTTAAGGGCTAGGCACACGTAGCTGATTTCGGGAACTGATTTCAGCAAGGGTGTATTCCACGTCGAGTGATTTTAATTAATGATACTAAGAGGTGGGGCTAAGTGACGGTTTATCGGTGATTAATCATCATTAATTACGTTCTAGACAAGGAATGTATTAGGGCTTTTGAGTTTTAGGCATGTAATTAATCGTATTTAATGATTATCGTAAATAAATCGTAATTAATGATGAGTAAACACCGAAAACCGTCACTAAGCCCCGCCTCTTAGCTTCATTAATAATAATCACCCGACATGGAATATACCCTTGCTGAAATCGGTTCCCGAAATCAGCTGCGTGTGCCTAGCCCTTTAGTTACTTTTTCACTTAAGGGCTAGGCACACGTAGCTAATTTCGGGAACTAATTTCAGCAAGGGTGTATTCCACGTCGAGTGATTCTAATTAATGAAACTAAGAGGCGGGGCTTAGTGACGGTTTTTCGGTGATTAATCATCATTAATTACGTTCTAGACAAGGAATGTACTAGGGCTTTTGAGCTTTAGGCATGAAATTAATCGTATTTAATGATTATCGTAAATTAATCGTAATTAATGATGATTAATCACCGAAAACCGTCACTAAGCCCCGCCTCTTAGTATCATTAATTATAATCACCAGACTTGGAATATACCCTTGCTGAAATCGGTTCAGCCTTTTCTTTAATGATTTGTCAATAGATTTACATTGTCGGCAGTGCTGGACTGAATTATTTGAAAGCAAAAGTCATGCTTCGCATTTTGTCAACCAAGAGGCTTTTCTCTAGCATGACGAACCTGATATTCGAAACACTTCTTATTGAACATCCTTTACCTTTTGTTGCTCACGTTCACCTCAATTGGCCAGAGCAATTAAACAGCATGAATCAAACTTTTTGGAGGTAGCAGGCCTACTGCATTACATGATAGACTAGGCTATTCAATTTACCACCCAAAAATTAATTTTAAGTTCTAGGCCACAAAAAATGACATCTATTGATAAAAAAGCGGTAAATTGAACTCTAACTACTTTTGGGTAGCCTATCTTGGAAAGGGGTTAGGTTAGGAAAATAAAACTTTCATGGATGTGTCTACAGACTTAAGTATGTCCTGGGAAGGTATTTTGAAGAACTGACCTCTACTCCTTCTCCCACTAGAGGGTAGGCTAAAATTCTACTTTAGCTGTAAATTTTTTACCAAATCATATTATTGACTTATGAATAAAGTGAATATACCACTTGATGCCTTTTTTATGCTCTTTCCAAATATTTTAATCATTTTTGTCAGAAATGAATTTTACCCCCCCCCCCTATATATCAATTCATGGTATATATTTGCACACTCGGGGGTTGAGGGTAAATTTTAAACTTACCTCCAATTTACATCAGATATACAATTTGCCCCCCCCCTAATGTGCAAATATATACCCTGAATTGGTATATATATATTGCTTGGGGTAAAAATTCATTTCCAACATAAATGATTGGCCTATTATATTTGGAAAGAGCATAAAAAAGGCATTGGGTGGTATGTTAACTTTATTCATAAGTCAATAATATGATTTGATAAAAATATACCCTTTTAGCTATCTTGGAAAAGAGTTGTGGTAGGAAAATAAAGCTTTCAGGGATGGGTCCACAGTGTAAAGTATGTCCTGGGAAGGTATTTTGAAGTACCTACCTCCTCTCCTTCTTCCTCTAGAGGGCCCTGAAATGTGCTTACATGACTGAAATTTTGACAAAACAAAATTTTACTTTAATTTTCAGTTCTGGTAAATTTTTACCAAATCATATTATTGACTTACAAATAAAGTTAATATACCACTTGATGCCTTTTTTATGCTCTTTTCAATTATAATAATCATTCTTGTTGGAAATTAATTTTAGCCCCAAACCCTATACATACCAATTCAAGGTATATATTTGCACATTAGGGGGGTGGGGGAAAAGTTTAATCTTACCTCTTATTTACATCAGAAATGAAATTTCCCCCCACCCCCCTAATGTGCAAATATATACCCTGAATTAGTATGTATAGGGGTAGGGGTTAAAATTAATTTCCAGCAAAAATGATTATTATATTCATAAAGAGCATAAAAAAGGCATCAAGTGGCATATTCACTTTATTTGTAAGTCAATAATATGATTTGGTAAAAATTTACCCAGTTTCTTTTTCTCTGGCTTTATTTTGGAAAATGCAATTTCAGTTATTTGAGTAGAATTTTAAGCCATATCAATGTTTTTTTGGTAAACTTTAACCAAATCATATTATTGACTCACAAATAATGTGAATATACCATTTGATGGCTTTTTGTATGCTCTTTATGAATATAATAATAATTTTTGTCAGAAATAAATTTCAGCCCCCACCCCTATATATAGGCCTACCAATTCTGGGTATATATTTGCACATTAGGGGCAAATATATACCCTGAATCAGTATAAATAGGGGTGGGGGTAAAATTCATTTCCAACAAAAATGATTATTATATATGGAAAGAGCATAAAAAAAGGCATCAAAGTGGTATGTTTACTTTATTCATAAGTCAATAATATGATTTGTTAAAATTTTACCTTTTTTTCAAAATTTAGGAAATGTATTTGCATGTCTTTAAAACCTTTAAATTGTGATTGAGCAGAGCAAAATTGTGAAGCTGAAAATAATTTTGTTGTGCTTCATTTAAGCAGAACATCCATTTTGCATGGTTTCACTTTTATAACACACAAATTGTTAAAGGTCATCAAAGGTCAGGACCCTCTAGAGGGAGAAGGAGTAGAGGTAGGTGCTTCAAAATACCTTCCTGGGACATACTCTAGCCTGTAGAGTAGACCTATCCTTAAAAGTTTCATTTTCCTAACCTAACCCCTTCTAAGATGGCCAAAAGTAGCTAAAGTAGAATTTTGCCAAGGGTAGTGATTTTTGATGACCTTTAAAAATGCTTCTGCAGAAATCAAATGCAAAAAAAACTTTCAGCTTCACAACTAGGTAGGCCTATGCTCAATCTGAATTTATGAGGGTTCAAAGATGTAAAAACACATGAAACCATTGATATGGCTTAAAATTCTACAAATAGCCTTATTCTCTTTAAATGCAGCAGAAGTAGCTGTTCCTGCAAAGTCTTTCTAAGGTTATAGTCACGTCTGTATTGGATTTTGGTGCATGTCTCACCCCCCTTGGTATAAGAAAGATAATAGCCTAATTGAGGGAGTTCAGAGGCATGTCAAAAAGAACATGGCTGGCCTACATGATCTCCCTTGCAACAAGAGACTGGAGCACCAGCAGCTGCCAACACTTGTTTCAGATGCTGCTGTGGCAATATAATACTGGCCTTAAAGTATAATACTCAACTAAAGAACCCCCTCTTTTTACCAAGCATTCAATGCAGTAACATACATTAGGCCACTCACATAAGCTGTCAAGCATCCGGTTAATGCAAGAACTCAATAACTTTTCTTCTCTGAGTGTGCTGTCAACAAATAGAATAGTCTTCAAGCTGAAATGGTAATTGTACCTTTTCAGTCCAGAACTGACAAGAAATGGAATCACAATTTGTGGAGAC